>NC_054473.1:99892320-99961594 GCF_017639515.1 Carcharodon carcharias | reverse complement strand
TAGTTGAAACTAACTCATTCCTGCTAACTGAGAATTTGATGGATAGCGAGAACTAGATTTGCTGATCAAGGTAGAAATTGGAAAATAATAGCTTAAGTTAAATGAGGGGTACCTATAAATTAGGAGATTTTAAGAACTAAAGACATTTATCTAGATAGGCAAATAAATTCATATAGATAGCGAGGTTGATGGAAATGGAGCAACTTGTACATTTGGATAAAGAGCAGATGCTGCAAGCAACAAATTTCAAGAAAATGTGAGATTTCACAGATATGGAGAATAGGATATATCTGCAGATGGAGAAATGCAAGAAGTTGACCAATTGTTTGAAATTGATATTTAGCTAGGTACACAGAGCCAGCTTTGCAGAATTTGATGTTTCTGGAGGAATTGAATGTGGAGAACACGCAAAAAACTAGAAACTAACTAATTTCTGCTACCTGAGATTTTGATGGATGGAGAGAAGTAGATTTGCTATACAAGGTAGAAATTGACAAATAATTGCTTCAGTTGTATGAGGGGTAGTCGGAAATGAATTATTCTTCGAACTGACGAAATTTAACTAGATAGGCAAAAGAAATTAATAGAGTTAGCGACGTGGCTGGTATTAGAGAAATTTGTACATTTGGCTAAGGAGCAGATGCTGCAAGCAACAAATTTCAAGAAAATGTGAGATTTCTAAAATATGTGGAATGGGACTTATCTGCAGATGGAGAAAATGCAACAAGTTAACCAATCGTTTGAAAATGATATTTTGCTAGGTACACAGAGTCGGCATTGCAGAGTTTGAAGTTAATGGAGGAATTGAATGTGGAGAACCTGCAAATTAATTGAAACGAGCTATTTTCTGCTAGCTGAGAATTTGATGGATAGAGAGAACTAGATTTGCTGATCAAGGTAGAAATTGGAAAATAATAGCTTCAGTTGAATGAGGTGTAGCTATAAATTAGGAGTTTTTTAGAACTAAAGACATCAGGCAAAGAAAATAATAGAGATAGCGAGGATGATGGCAATAGAGAAACTTTTACATTTGGAAAAGGAGCAGATGCTGCAAGCAACAAATTTCAAGAAAATGTGAGATTTCACAAATATGGGGAATGGGACATATCCACAGATGGAGAAGATGGAAGAAATTGACCAATTGTTTGAAATTGATATTTAGCTAGGTACACAGAGCCAGCTTTGCAGAATTTGATGTTTCTGGAGGAATTGAATGTGGAGAACAAGCAAAAAACTAGAAACTAACTAATTTCTGCTACTTGAGATTTTGATAGATAGGGAGAACTAGATTTGCTATTCAATGTAGGAATTGAGAAATAATTTCTTCTGTTGTATGAAGGGTATTTGAAAATGAAATATTTTTGGAACTGAAGAAATTTAACTAGATAGGGAAAAGAAATTAATCGAGATAGCGAAATTGATGGTATTAGAGAAATTTGTACATTTGGCTAAGGAGCGGATGCTGCAAGCAACAGATTTCAAGAAAATGTGAGATTTCTAAAATATGGGGAACGGGACATATCTGCAGATGGAGAAAATGCAAGAAGTTGACCAATCGTTTGAAATTGATATTTTGCTAGGTACACAGAGTCAGCATTGCAGAATTTGAAGTTTATGGAGGAATTGAATGTGGAGAACCTGCAAATTATTTGCAACTAACTTTTTTCCGCTAGCAGAGAATTTGATGGATAGAGAGAACTAGATTTGCTGATCAAGGTAGAAATTGGAAAATAATAGCTTCAGTTGAATGAGGTGTAGCTATAAATTAGGAGATTTTTAGAACTAAAGACATCAGGCAAAGAAAATAATAGAGATAGCGAGGATGATGGCAATAGAGAAACTTTTACATTTGGAAAAGGAGCAGATGCTGCAAGCAACAAATTTCAAGAAAATGTGAGATTTCACAAATATGGGGAATGGGACATATCCACAGATGGAGAAGATGGAAGAAGTTGACCAATTGTTTGAAATTGATATTTAGCTAGGTACACAGAGCCAGCTTTGCAGAATTTGATGTTTCTGGAGGAATTGAATGTGGAGAACACGCAAAAAACTAGAAACTAACTAATTTCTGCTAACTGAGATTTTGATGGATGGAGAGAAGTAGATTTGCTTTAAAAGGTAGAAATTGACAAATAATTGCATCAGTTGTATGAGGGGTAGTCGGAAATGAAGTCTTCTTCGAACTGACGAAATTTAACTAGATAGGCAAAAGAAATTAATAGAGTTAGCGACATTGCTGGTATTAGAGAAATTTGTACATTTGGCTAAGGAGCAGATGCTGCAAGCAACAAATTTCAAGAAAATGTGAGATTTCTAAAATATGTGGAATGGGACTTATCTGCGGATGGAGAAAATGCAACAAGTTAACCAATCATTTGAAAATGATATTTTGCTAGGTACACAGAGTCGGCATTGCAGAGTTTGAAGTTAATCGAGGAATTGAATGTGGAGAACCTTCAAATTAGATGAAATGAGCTATTTTCTGCTAGCTGAGAATTTGATGGATAGAGAGAACTAGATTTGCTGATCAAGGTAGAAATTGGAAAATAATAGCTTCAGTTGAATGAGGTGTAGCTATAAGTTAGGAGATTTTTAGAACTAAAGACATCAGGCAAAGAAAATAATAGAGATAGCGAGGATGATGGCAATAGAGAAACTTTTACATTTGGAAAAGGAGCAGATGCTGCAAGCAACAAATTTCAAGAAAATGTGAGATTTCACAAATATGGGGAATGGGACATATCCACAGATGGAGAAGATGGAAGAAATTGACCAATTGTTTGAAATTGATATTTAGCTAGGTACACAGAGCCAGCTTTGCAGAATTTGATGTTTCTGGAGGAATTGAATGTGGAGAACATGCAAAAAACTAGAAACTAACTAATTTCTGCTACTTGAGATTTTGATAGATAGGGAGAACTAGATTTGCTATTCAATGTAGGAATTGAGAAATAATTTCTTCTGCTGTATGAGGGGTAGTTGAAAATGAAATATTTTTGGAACTGAAGAAATTTACTAGATAGGGAAAAGAAATTAATCGAGATAGCGACGTTGATGGTATTAGAGAAATTTGTACATTTGGCTAAGGAGTGGATGCTGCAAGCAACAAATTTCAAGAAAATGTGAGATTTCTAAAATATGGGGAACGGGACATATCTGCAGATGGAGAAAATGCAAGAAGTTGTCCAAGCATTTGAAATTGATATTTTGCTAGGTACACAGAGTCGGCATTGCAGAGTTTGAAGTTAATGGAGGAATTGAATGTGGAGAACCTGCAAATTAGTTGAAACGAGGTATTTTCTGCTAACTGAGAATTTGATGGATAGAGAGAACTAGATTTGCTGATCAAGGTAGAAATTGGAAAATAATATCTTCAGTTGAATGAGGGGTAGCTATAAATTAGGAGATATTTAGAACTAAAGACATTTATCTAGATAGGCAAAATAAATTAATACAGATAGCGAGGTTGATGGAAATGGAGAAATTTGTACATTTGGCTAAGGAGCAGATGCTGCAAGCAACAAATTTCAAGAAAATGTGAGATTTCTACAAATATGGGGAATGGGACATATCTGCAGATGGAGAAAATGCAAGAAGTTGTCCAATCATTTGAAATTGATATTTTGCTAGGTACACAGAGTCAGGCATTGCAGAGTTTGAAGTTTATGGAGGAATTGAATGTGGAGAACCTGCAAATTAGTTGAAACGAGGCTATTTTCTGCTAACTGAGAATTTGATGGATAGAGAGAACTAGATTTGCTGATCAAGGTGGAAATCGGAAAATACCAGCTGCGGATGAATGAGGTGCGGTTGCAAATGAGATTTTTAGAACTAAAGACATTTATCTAGATAGGCAAATGAATTAATAGAGATAGCGAGGTTGATGGCAAAAGAGAAACTTCTACATTTGGATAAAGAGCAGATGATGCAAGCAACAAATTTCAAGGAAAATGTGAGATTTCTCAAATTTGGGGAATGGGACATCTCTACAGATGCAGAACATGGAACAAGTTGACCAATTGCTTGAAATTGATATTTTGCTATGTGCAGAAAGCCAGCTATGAACAATTTGAATCTTAAGGAGGAATGGACAGTGGAGAATTGGCAGATTAGTTGAAACTAACTCATTCCTGCTAACTGAGAATTTGATGGATAGCGAGAACTAGATTTGCTGATCAAGGTAGAAATTGGAAAATAATAGCTTAAGTTAAATGAGGGGTACCTATAAATTAGGAGATTTTAAGAACTAAAGACATTTATCTAGATAGGCAAATAAATTCATATAGATAGCGAGGTTGATGGCAATAGAGCAACTTGTACATTTGGATAAAGAGCAGATGCTGCAAGCAACAAATTTCAAGAAAATGTGAGATTTCACAAATATGGGGAATGGGACATATCCACAGATGGAGAAGATGGAAGAAGTTGACCAATTGTTTGAAATTGATATTTAGCTAGGTACACAGAGCCAGCTTTGCAGAATTTGATGTTTCTGGAGGAATTGAATGTGGAGAACACGCAAAAAACTAGAAACTAACTAATTTCTGCTACCTGAGATTTTGATGGATGGAGAGAAGTAGATTTGCTATACAAGGTAGAAATTGACAAATATTGCTTCAGTTGTATGAGGGGTAGTCGGAAATGAATTATTCTTCGAACTGACGAAATTTAACTAGATAGGCAAAAGAAATTAATAGAGTTAGCGACGTTGCTGGTATTAGAGAAATTTGTACATTTGGCTAAGGAGCAGATGCTGCAAGCAACAAATTTCAAGAAAATGTGAGATTTCTAAAATATGTGGAATGGGACTTATCTGCGGATGGAGAAAATGCAACAAGTTAACCAATCATTTGAAAATGATATTTTGCTAGGTACACAGAGTCGGCATTGCAGAGTTTGAAGTTAATGGAGGAATTGAATGTGGAGAACCTGCAAATTAGATGAAACGAGCTATTTTCTGCTAGCTGAGAATTTGATGGATAGAGAGAACTAGATTTGCTGATCAAGGTAGAAATTGGAAAATAATAGCTTCAGTTGAATGAGGTGTAGCTATAAATTAGGAGATTTTTAGAACTAAAGACATCAGGCAAAGAAAATAATAGAGATAGCGAGGTTGATGGCAATAGAGAAACTTTTACATTTGGAAAAGGAGCAGATGCTGCAAGCAACAAATTTCAAGAAAATGTGAGATTTCACAAATATGGGGAATGGGACATATCCACAGATGGAGAAGATGGAAGAAATTGACCAATTGTTTGAAATTGATATTTAGCTAGTTACACAGAGCCAGCTTTGCAGAATTTGATGTTTCTGGAGGAATTGAATGTGGAGAACATGCAAAAAACTAGAAACTAACTAATTTCTGCTACTTGAGATTTTGATAGATAGGGAGAACTAGATTTGCTATTCAATGTAGGAATTGAGAAATAATTTCTTCTGCTGTATGAGGGGTAGTTGAAAATGAAATATTTTTGGAACTGAAGAAATTTAACTAGATAGGGAAAAGAAATTAATCGAGATAGCGACGTTGATGGTATTAGAGAAATTTGTACATTTGGCTAAGGAGCTGGATGCTGCAAGCAACAAATTTCAAGAAAATGTGAGATTTCGAAAATATGGGGAACGGGACATATCTGCAGATGGAGAAAATGCAAGAAGTTGTCCAATCATTTGAAATTGATATTTTGCTAGGTACACAGAGTCGGCATTGCAGAGTTTGAAGTTAATGGAGGAATTGAATGTGGAGAACCTGCAAATTAGTTGAAACGAGCTATTTTCTGCTAACTGAGAATTTGATGGATAGAGAGAACTAGATTTGCTGATCAAGGTAGAAATTGGAAAATAATAGCTTCAGTTGAATGAGGGGTAGCTATAAATTAGGAGATATTTAGAACTAAAGACATTTATCTAGATAGGCAAAATAAATTAATACAGATAGCGAGGTTGATGGAAATGGAGAAACTTGTACATTTGGATAAGGAACAGATGCTGCGAGCAACAAATTTCAAGAAAATGTGAGATTTCACAAATTTGGGGAATGGGACATATATGCAGATGGAGAAAATGCAAGAAGTTGACCAATCGTTTGAAATTGATATTTTGCTAGGTACACCGAGTCAGCATTGCAGAATTTGAAGTTTATGGAGGAATTGAATGTGGAGAACCTGCAAATTAGTTGAAACGAACTATTTTCTGCTAACTCAGAATTTGATGGATAGAGAGAACCAGATTTGCTGATCAAGGTGGAAATCGGAAAATACCAGCTGCGGATGAATGAGGTGCGGTTGCAAATGAGATTTTTAGAACTAAAGACATTTATCTAGATAGGCAAACAATTAATAGAGATAGCGAGGTTGATGGCAAAAGAGAAACTTCTACATTTGGATAAAGAGCAGATGATGCAAGCAACAAATTTCAAGAAAATGTGAGATTTCTCAAATTTGGGGAATGGGACATCTCTACAGATGCAGAACATGGAACAAGTTGACCAATTGCTTGAAATTGATATTTTGCTATGTGCAGAAAGCCAGCTATGAACAATTTGAATCTTAAGGAGGAATGGACAGTGGAGAATTGGCAGATTAGTTGAAACTAACTCATTCCTGCTAACTGAGAATTTGATGGATAGCGAGAACTAGATTTGCTGATCAAGGTAGAAATTGGAAAATAATAGCTTAAGTTAAATGAGGGGTACCTATAAATTAGGAGATTTTAAGAACTAAAGACATTTATCTAGATAGGCAAATAAATTCATATAGATAGCGAGGTTGATGGAAATGGAGCAACTTGTACATTTGGATAAAGAGCAGATGCTGCAAGCAACAAATTTCAAGAAAATGTGAGATTTCACAAATATGGAGAATAGGACATATCTGCAGATGGAGAAAATGCAAGAAGTTGACCAATTGTTTGAAATTGATATTTAGCTAGGTACACAGAGCCAGCTTTGCAGAATTTGATGTTTCTGGAGGAATTGAATGTGGAGAACACGCAAAAAACTAGAAACTAACTAATTTCTGCTACCTGAGATTTTGATGGATGGAGAGAAGTAGATTTGCTATACAAGGTAGAAATTGACAAATAATTGCTTCAGTTGTATGAGGGGTAGTCGGAAATGAATTATTCTTCGAACTGACGAAATTTAACTAGATAGGCAAAAGAAATTAATAGAGTTAGCGACGTGGCTGGTATTAGAGAAATTTGTACATTTGGCTAAGGAGCAGATGCTGAAAGCAACAAATTTCAAGAAAATGTGAGATTTCTAAAATATGTGGAATGGGACTTATCTGCAGATGGAGAAAATGCAACAAGTTAACCAATCGTTTGAAAATGATATTTTGCTAGGTACACAGAGTCGGCATTGCAGAGTTTGAAGTTAATGGAGGAATTGAATGTGGAGAACCTGCAAATTAATTGAAACGAGCTATTTTCTGCTAGCTGAGAATTTGATGGATAGAGAGAACTAGATTTGCTGATCAAGGTAGAAATTGGAAAATAATAGCTTCAGTTGAATGAGATGTAGCAATAAATTAGGAGTTTTTTAGAACTAAAGACATCAGGCAAAGAAAATAATAGAGATAGCGAGGATGATGGCAATAGAGAAACTTTTACATTTGGAAAAGGAGCAGATGCTGCAAGCAACAAATTTCAAGAAAATGTGAGATTTCACAAATATGGGGAATGGGACATATCCACAGATGGAGAAGATGGAAGAAATTGACCAATTGTTTGAAATTGATATTTAGCTAGGTACACAGAGCCAGCTTTGCGGAATTTGATGTTTCTGGAGGAATTGAATGTGGAGAACACGCAAAAAACTAGAAACTAACCAATTTCTGCTACTTGAGAATTTGATAGATAGGGAGAACTAGATTTGCTATTCAATGTAGGAATTGAGAAATAATTTCTTCTGTTGTATGAGGGGTAGTTGAAAATGAAATATTTTTGGAACTGAAGAAATTTAACTAGATAGGGAAAGAAATTAATCGAGATAGCGACGTTGATGGTATTAGAGAAATTTGTACATTTGGCTAAGGAGCGGATGCTGCAAGCAGCAAATTTCAAGAAAATGTGAGATTTCTAAAATATGGGGAACGGGACATATCTGCAGATGGAGAAAATGCAAGAAGTTGTCCAATCATTTGAAATTGATATTTTGCTAGGTACACAGAGTTGGCATTGCAGAGTTTGAAGTTAATGGAGGAATTGAATGTGGAGAACCTGCAAATTAGTTGAAACGAGGTATTTTCTGCTAGCTGAGAATTTGATGGATAGAGAGAACTAGATTTGCTGATCAAGGTAGAAATTGGAAAATAATATCTTCAGTTGAATGAGGGGTAGCTATAAATTAGGAGATATTTAGAACTAAAGACATTTATCTAGATAGGCAAAATAAATTAATACAGATAGCGAGGTTGATGGAAATGGAGAAACTTGTACATTTGGATAAGGAACAGATGCTGCGAGCAACAAATTTCAAGAAAATGTGAGATTTCACAAATTTGGGGAAAGGACATATCTGCAGATGGAGAAAATGCAAGAAGTTGACCAATCGTTTGAAATTGATATTTTGCTAGGTACACAGAGTCAGCATTGCAGAATTTGAAGTTTATGGAGGAATTGAATGTGGAGAACCTGCAAATTATTTGCAACTAACTTTTTTCCGCTAACTGAGAATTTGATGGATAGAGAGAACTAGATTTGCTGATCAAGGTAGAAATTGGAAAATAATAGCTTCAGTTGAATGAGGTGTAGCTCTAAATTAGGAGATTTTTAGAACTAAAGACATCAGGCAAAGAAAATAATAGAGATAGCGAGGATGATGGCAATAGAGAAACTTTTACATTTGGAAAAGGAGCAGATGCTGCAAGCAACAAATTTCAAGAAAATGTGAGATTTCACAAATATGGGGAATGGGACATATCCACAGATGGAGAAGATGGCTGAAATTGACCAATTGTTTGAAATTGATATTTAGCTAGGTACACAGAGCCAGCTTTGCAGAATTTGATGTTTCTGGAGGAATTGAATGTGAAGAACACGCAAAAAACTAGAAACTAACTAATTTCTGCTACCTGAGATTTTGATGGATGGAGAGAAGTAGATTTGCTATACAAGGTAGAAATTGACAAATAATTTCTTCAGTTGTATGAGGGGTAGTCGGAAATGAATTATTCTTCGAACTGACGAAATTTAACTAGATAGGCAAAAGAAATTAATAGAGTTAGCGACGTGGCTGGTATTAGAGAAATTTGTACATTTGGCTAAGGAGCAGATGCTGAAAGCAACAAATTTCAAGAAAATGTGAGATTTCTAAAATATGTGGAATGGGACTTATCTGCAGATGGAGAAAATGCAACAAGTTAACCAATCGTTTGAAAATGATATTTTGCTAGGTACACAGAGTCGGCATTGCAGAGTTTGAAGTTAATGGAGGAATTGAATGTGGAGAACCTGCAAATTAGTTGAAACGAGCTATTTTCTGCTAGCTGAGAATTTGATGGATAGAGAGAACTAGATTTGCTGATCAAGGTAGAAATTGGAAAATAATAGCTTCAGTTGAATGAGGTGTAGCTATAAATTAGGAGATTTTTAGAACTAAAGACATTATCTAGATAGCAATGAATTAATAGAGATAGCGAGGTTGATGGCAATAGAGAAACTTTTACATTTGGAAAAGGAGCAGATGCTGCAAGCAACAAATTTCAAGAAAATGTGAGATTTCACAAATATGGGGAATGGGACATATCCACAGATGGAGAAGATGGAAGAAGTTGACCAATTGTTTGAAATTGATATTTAGCTAGGTACACAGAGCCAGCTTTGCAGGAATTTGATGTTTCTGGAGGAATTGAATGTGGAGAACACGCAAAAAACTAGAAACTAACTAATTTCTGCTACTTGAGATTTTGATAGATAGGGAGAACTAGATTTGCTATTCAATGTAGGAATTGAGAAATAATTTCTTCTGTTGTATGAGGGGTAGTTGAAAATGAAATATTTTTGGAACTGAAGAAATTTAACTAGATAGGGAAAAGAAATTAATCGAGATAGCGACGTTGATGGTATTAGAGAAATTTCTACATTTGCCTAAGGAGCAGATGCTGCAAGCAACAAATTTCAAGAAAATGTGAGATTTCTAAAATATGGGGAACGGGACATACCTGCAGATGGAGAAAATGCAAGAAGTTGTCCAATCATTTGAAATTGATATTTTGCTAGGTACACAGAGTCGGCATTGCAGAGTTTGAAGTTAATGGAGGAATTGAATGTGGAGAACCTGCAAATTAGTTGAAACGAGGTATTTTCTGCTAGCTGAGAATTTGATGGATAGAGAGAACTAGATTTGCTGATCAAGGTAGAAATTGGAAAATAATATCTTCAGTTGAATGAGGGGTAGCTATAAATTAGGAGATATTTAGAACTAAAGACATTTATCTAGATAGGCAAAATAAATTAATACAGATAGCGAGGTTGATGGAAATGGAGAAACTTGTACATTTGGATAAGGAACAGATGCTGCGAGCAACAAATTTCAAGAAAATGTGAGATTTCACAAATTTGGGGAATGGGACATATCTGCAGATGGAGAAAATGCAAGAAGTTGACCAATCGTTTGAAATTGATATTTTGCTAGGTACACCGAGTCAGCATTGCAGAATTTGAAGTTTATGGAGGAATTGAATGTGGAGATCCTGCAAATTAGTTGAAACGAACTATTTTCTGCTAACTCAGAATTTGATGGATAGAGAGAACTAGATTTGCTGATCAAGGTGGAAATCGGAAAATAACAGCTGCGGATGAATGAGGTGCAGGTTGCAAATGAGATTTTTAGAACTAAAGACATTTATCTAGATAGGCAAATGAATTAATAGAGATAGCGAGGTTGATGGCAAAAGAGAAACTTCTACATTTGGATAAAGAGCAGATGATGCAAGCAACAAATTTCAAGAAAATGTGAGATTTCTCCAATTTGGGGGATGGGACATCTCTACAGATGCAGAACATGGAACAAGTTGACCAATTGCTTGAAATTGATATTTTGCTATGGGCAGAAAGCCAGCTATGAACAATTTGTTATCTTAAGGAGGAATGGACAGTGGAGAATTGGCAGATTAGTTGAAACTAACTCATTCCTGCTAACTGAGAATTTGATGGATAGCGAGAACTAGATTTGCTGATCAAGGTAGAAATTGGAAAATAATAGCTTAAGTTAAATGAGGGGTAGCTATAAATTAGGAGATTTTTAGAACTAAAGACATCAGGCAAAGAAAATAATAGAGATAGCGAGGATGATGGCAATAGAGAAACTTTCACATTTGGAAAAGGAGCAGATGCTGCAAGCAACAAATTTCATGAAAATGTGAGATTTCACAAATATGGGGAATGGGACATATCCACAGATGGAGAAGATGGAAGAAGTTGACCAATTGTTTGAAATTGATATTTAGCTAGGTACACAGAGCCAGCTTTGCAGAATTTGATGTTTCTGGAGGAATTGAATGTGGAGAACACGCAAAAAACTAGAAACTAACTAATTTCTGCTACCTGAGATTTTGATGGATGGAGAGAAGTAGATTTGCTATACAAGGTAGAAATTGACAAATAATTGCTTCAGTTGTATGAGGGGTAGTCGGAAATGAATTATTCTTCGAAGTGACGAAATTTAACTAGATAGGCAAAAGAAATTAATAGAGTTAGCGACGTTGCTGGTATTAGAGAAATTTGTACATTTGGCTAAGGAGCGTTGCTGCAAGCAACAAATTTCAAGAAAATGTGAGATTTCTAAAATATGGGGAACGGGACATATCTGCTGATGGAGAAAATGCAAGAAGTTGTCCAATCATTTGAAATTGATATTTTGCTAGGTACACAGAGTCGGCATTGCAGAGTTTGAAGTTAATGGAGGAATTGAATGTGGAGAACCTGCAAATTAGTTGAAACGAGGTATTTTCTGCTAGCTGAGAATTTGATGGATAGAGAGAACTAGATTTGCTGATCAAGGTAGAAATTGGAAAACAATAGCTTCAGTTGAATGAGGGGTAGCTATAAATTAGGAGATATTTAGAACTAAAGACATTTATCTAGATAGGGAAAATAAATTAATACAGATAGCGAGGTTGATGGAAATGGAGAAACTTGTACATTTGGATAAGGAACAGATGCTGCGAGCAACAAATTTCAAGAAAATGTGAGATTTCACAAATTTGGGGAATGGGACATATCTGCAGATGGAGAAAATGCAAGCAGTTGACCAATCGTTTGAAATTGATATTTTGCTAGGTACACCGAGTCAGCATTGCAGAATTTGAGGTTTATGGAGGAATTGAATGTGGAGAACCTGCAAATTAGTTGAAACGAACTATTTTCTGCTGACTCAGAATTTGATGGATAGAGAGAACTAGATTTGCTGATCAAGGTGGAAATCGGAAAATAACAGCTCCGGATGAATGAGGTGCAGTTGCAAATGAGACTTTTAGAACTAAAGACATTTATCTAGATAGGCAAATGAATTAATAGAGATAGCGAGGTTGATGGCAAAAGAGAAACTTCTACATTTGGATAAAGAGCACATGATGCAAGCAACATATTTCAGGGAAATGTGAGATTTCTCAAATTTGGGGAATGGGACATCTCTACAGATGGAGAACATGGAACAAGTTGACCAATTGCTTGAAATTGATATTTTGCTATGTGCAGAAAGCCAGCTGTGAACAATTTGAATCTTAAGGAGGAATGGACAGTGGAGAATTTGCAGATTAGTTGAAACTAACTCATTTCTGCTAACTGAGAATTTGATGGATAGCGAGAACTAGATTTGCTGATCAAGGTAGAAATTGGAAAATAATAGCTTAAGTTAAATGAGGGGTACCTATAAATTAGGAGATTTTAAGAACTAAAGACATTTATCTAGATAGGCAAATAAATTCATATAGATAGCGAGGATGATGGCAATAGAGAAACTTTTACATTTGGAAAAGGAGCAGATGCTGCAAGCAACAAATTTCAAGAAAATGTGAGATTTCACAAATATGGGGAATGGGACATATCCACAGATGGAGAAGATGGAAGAAGTTGACCAATTGTTTGAAATTGATATTTAGCTAGGTACACAGAGCCAGCTTTGCAGAATTTGATGTTTCTGGAGGAATTGAATGTGGAGAACACGCAAAAAACTAGAAACTAACTAATTTCTGCTACCTGAGATTTTGATGGATGGAGAGAAGTAGATTTGCTATACAAGGTAGAAATTGACAAATAATTGCTTCAGATGTATGAGGGGTGTCGGAAATGAAGTCTTCTTTGAACTGACGAAATTTAACTAGATAGGCAAAAGAAATTAATAGAGTTAGCGACGTTGCTGGTATTAGAGAAATTTGTACATTTGGCTAAGGAGCAGATGCTGCAAGCAACAAATTTCAAGAAAATGTGAGATTTCTAAAATATGTGGAATGGGACTTATCTGCAGAAGGAGAAAATGGAACAACTTAAACAATCGTTTGAAAATGATATTTTGCTAGGTACATAGAGTCGGCATTGCAGAGTTTGAAGTTAATGGAGGAATTGAATGTGGAGAACCTGCGAGTTAGTTGAAACAAGGTATTTTCTGCTAGCTGAGAATTTGATGGATAGAGAGAACTAGATTTGCTGATCAAGGTAGAAATTGGAAAATAATATCTTCAGTTGAATGAGGGGTAGCTATAAATTAGGATATATTTAGAACTAAAGATATTTATCTAGATAGGCAAAATAAATTAATACAGATAGCGAGGTTGATGGAAATGGAGAAACTTGTACATTTGGATAAGGAACAGATGCTGCGAGCAAAAAATTTCAAGAAAATGTGAGATTTCACAAATTTGGGGAATGGGACATATCTGCAGATGGAGAAAATGCAAGAAGTTGACCAATCGTTTGAAATTGATATTTTGCTAGGTGCACAGAGTCAGCATTGCAGAATTTGAAGTTTATGGAGGAATTGAATGTGGAGAACCTGCAAATTATTTGCAACTAACTTTTTTCCGCTAACTGAGAATTTGATGGATAGAGAGAACTAGATTTGCTGATCAAGGTAGAAATTGGAAAATAATAGCTTCAGTTGAATGAGGTGTAGCTATAAATTCGGAGATTTTTAGAACTAAAGACATCAGGCAAATAAAATAATAGAGATAGCGAGGTTGATGGCAATAGACAAACTTTTACATTTGGAAAAGGAGCAGATGCTGCAAGCAACAAATTTCAAGAAAATGTGAGATTTCACAAATATGGGGAATGGGACATATCCACAGATGGAGAAGATGGAAGAAATTGACCAATTGTTTGAAATTGATATTTAGCTAGGTACACAGAGCCAGCTTTGCAGAATTTGATGTTTCTGGAGGAATTGAATGTGGAGAACACGCAAAAAACTAGAAACTAACTAATTTCTGCTACCTGAGATTTTGATGGATGGAGAGAAGTAGATTTGCTATACAAGGTAGAAATTGACAAATAATTGCTTCAGTTGTATGAGGGGTAGTCGGAAATGAATTATTCTTCGAACTGACGAAATTTAACTAGATAGGCAAAAGAAATTAATAGAGTTAGCGACGTTGCTGGTATTAGAGAAATTTGTACATTTGGCTAAGGAGCAGATGCTGCAAGCAACAAATTTCAAGAAAATGTGAGATTTCTAAAATATGTGGAATGGGACTTATCTGCAGATGGAGAAAATGCAACAAGTTAACCAATCGTTTGAAAATGATATTTTGCTAGGTACACAGAGTCGGCATTGCATTGTTTGAAGTTAATGGAGGAATTGAATGTGGAGAACCTGCAAATTAGTTGAAACGAGGTATTTTCTGCTAGCTGAGAATTTGATGAATAGAGAGAACTAGATTTGCTGATCAAGGTAGAAATTGGTAAATAATACCTTCAGTTTAATGAGGTGTAGCTATAAATTAGGAGATTTTTAGAACGAAAGACATCAGGCAAAGAAAATAATAGAGATAGCGAGGTTGATGGCAATAGTGAAATTTGTACATTTGGCTAAGGAGCGGTTGCTGCAAGCAACAAATTTCAAGAAAATGTGAGATTTCTAAAATATGGGGAACGGGACATATCTGCTGATGGAGAAAATGCAAGAAGTTGTCCAATCATTTGAAATTGATATTTTGCTAGGTACACAGAGTCGGCATTGCAGAGTTTGAAGTTAATGGAGGAATTGAATGTGGAGAACCTGCAAATTAGTTGAAACGAGGTATTTTCTGCTAGCTGAGAATTTGATGGATAGAGAGAACTAGATTTGCTGATCAAGGTAGAAATTGGAAAACAATAGCTTCAGTTGAATGAGGGGTAGCTATAAATTAGGAGATATTTAGAACTAAAGACATTTATCTAAATAGGGAAAATAAATTAATACAGATAGCGAGGTTGATGGAAATGGAGAAACTTGTACATTTGGATAAGGAACAGATGCTGCGAGCAACAAATTTCAAGAAAATGTGAGATTTCACAAATTTGATGGATAGAGAGAACTAGATTTGCTGATCAAGGTAGAACGTGGAAAATAATAGCTGCAGTTGAATGAGGTGTAGCTATAAATTAGGAGATTTTTAGAACTAAAGACGTCAGGCAAAGAAAATAATAGAGATAGCGAGGTTGATGGCAATAGAGAAACTTTTACATTTGGAAAAGGAGCAGATGCTGCAAGCAACAAATTTCAAGAAAATGTGAGATTTCACAAATATGGGGAATGGGACATATCCACAGATGGAGAAGATGGAAGAAATTGACCAATTGTTTGAAATTGATATTTAGCTAGGTACACAGAGCCAGCTTTGCAGAATTTGATGTTTCTGGAGGAATTGAATGTGGAGAACACGCAAAAAACTATAAACTAACCAATTTCTGCTACTTGAGATTTTGATAGATAGGCAGAACTAGATTTGCTATTCAATGTAGGAATTGAGAAATAATTTCTTCTGTTGTATGAGGGGTAGTTGAAAATGAAATATTTTTGGAACTGAAGAAATTTAACTAGATAGGGAAAAGAAATTAATCGAGATAGCGACGTTGATGGTATTAGAGAAATTTGTACATTTGGCTAAGGAGCGGATGCTGCAAGCAACAAATTTCAAGAAAATGTGAGATTTCTAAAATATGGGGAACGGGACATATCTGCAGATGGAGAAAATGCAAGAAGTTGTCCAATCATTTGAAATTGATATTTTGCAAGGTACACAGAGTCGGCATTGCAGAGTTTGGAGAAAATGCAAGAAGTTGTCCAATCATTTGAAATTGATATTTTGCTAGGTACACAGAGTCGGCATTGCAGAGTTTGAAGTTAATGGAGGAATTGAATGTGGATAACCTGCAAATTAGTTGAAACGAGGTATTTTCTTCTAGCTGAGAATTTGATGGATAGAGAGAACTAGATTTGCTGATCAAGGTAGAAATTGGAAAATAATAGCTTCACTTGAATGAGGGGTAGCTATAAATTAGGAGATATTTAGAACTAAAGACATTTATCTAGATAGGCAAAATAAATTAATACAGATAGCGAGGTTGATGGAAATGGAGAAACTTGTACATTTGGATAATGAACAGATGCTGCGAGCAACAAATTTCAAGAAAATGTGAGATTTCACAAATTTGGGGAATGGGACATATCTGCAGATGGAGAAAATGCAAGAAGTTGACCAATCGCTTGAAATTGATATTTTGCTAGGTACACCGAGTCAGCATTGCAGAATTTGAAGTTTATGGCGGAATTGAATGTGGAGAACCTGCAAATTAGTTGAAACGAACTATTTTCTGCTAACTCAGAATTTGATGGATAGAGAGAACTAGATTTGCTGATCAAGGTGGAAATCGGAAAATAACAGCTCCGGATGAATGAGGTGCAGTTGCAAATGAGATTTTTAGAACTAAAGACATTTATCTAGATAGGCAAATGAATTAATAGAGATAGCGAGGTTGATGGCAAAAGAGAAACTTCTACATTTGCATAAAGAGCAGAAGCTGCAAGCAACAAATTTCAAGAAAATGTGAGATTTCACAAATATGGAGAATAGGACATATCTGCAGTTGGAGAAAATGCAAGAAGTTGACCAATCGTTTGAAATTGATATTTTGCTATGTGCAGAAAGCCAGCTGTGAACAATTTGAATCTTAAGGAGGAATGGACAGTGGAGAATTGGCAGATTAGTTGAAACTAACTCATTTCTGCTAACTGAGAATTTGATGGATAGCGAGAACTAGATTTGCTGATCAAGGTAGAAATTGGAAAATAATAGCTTAAGTTAAATGAGTGGTACCTATAAATTAGGAGATTTTAAGAACTAAAGACATTTATCTAGATAGGCAAATAAATTCATATAGATAGCGAGGTTGATGGAAATGGAGAAACTTGTGCATTTGGATAAAGAGCAGATGCTGCGAGCAACAAATTTCAAGAAAATGTGAGATTTCACAAATTTTGGGAATGGGACATATCTGCAGATGGAGAAAATGCAAGAAGTTGACCAATCGTTTGAAATTGATATTTTGATAGGTACACCGAGTCAGCATTGCAGAATTTGAAGTTTATGGAGGAATTGAATGTGCAGAACCTGCAAATTAGTTGAAACGAACTATTTTCTGCTAACTCAGAATTTGATGGATAGAGAGAACTAGATTTGCTGATCAAGGTGGAAATCGGAAAATAACAGCTCCGGATGAAGGAGGTGCAGTTGCAAATGAGATTTTTAGAACTAAAGACATTTATCTAGATAGGCAAATGAATTAATAGAGATAGCGAGGTTGATGGCAAAAGAGAAACTTCTACATTTGCATAAAGAGCAGATGATGCAAGCAACAAATTTCAAGAAAATGTGAGATTTCTCAAATTTGGGGAATGGGACAGCTCTACAGATGGAGAACATGGAACAAGTTGACCAATTGCTTGAAATTGATATTTTGCTATGTGCAGAAAGCCAGCTGTGAACAATTTGAATCTTAAGGAGGAATGGACAGTGGAGAATTTGCAGATTAGTTGAAACTAACTCATTTCTGCTAACTGAGAATTTGATGGATAGCGTGGACTAGATTTGCTGATCAAGGTAGAAATTGGAAAATAATAGCTTAAGTTAAATGAGGGGTATCTATAAATTAGGAGATTTTAAGAACTAAAGACATTTATCTAGATAGGCAAATAAATTCATATAGATAGCGAGGTTGATGGAAATGGAGAAACTTGTACATTTGGATAAAGAGCAGATGCTGCAAGCAACAAATTTCAAGAAAATGTGAGATTTCACAAATATGGAGAATAGGACATATCTGCAGATGGAGAAAATGCAAGAAGTTGACCAATCGTTTGAAATTGATATTTTGCTAGGTACACAGAGTCAGCATTGCAGAATTTGAAGTTTATGGAGGAATTGAATGTGGAGAACCTGCAAATTAGTTGAAACGAGCTATTTTCTGCTAGCTGAGAATTTGATGGATAGAGAGATTTAGATTTGCTGATCAAGGTAGAAATTGGAAAATAATAGCTTCAGTTGAATGAGGTGTAGCTATAAATTAGGAGATTTTTAGAACTAAAGACATCAGGCAAATAAAATAATAGAGATAGCGAGGTTGATGGCAATAGAGAAACTTTTACATTTGGAAAAGGAGCAGATGCTGCAAGCAACAAATTTCAAGAAAATGTGAGATTTCACAAATATGGGGAATGGTTCATATCCACAGCTGGAGAAGATGGAAGAAGTTGACCAATTGTTTGAAATTGATATTTAGCTAGGTACACAGAGCCAGCTTTGCGGAATTTGATGTTTCTGGAGGAATTGAATGTGGAGAACACGCAAAAAACTAGAAACTAACTAATTTCTGCTACTTGAGATTTTGATAGATAGGGAGAACTAGATTTGCTATTCAATGTAGGAATTGAGAAATAATTTCTTCTGTTGTATGAGGGGTAGTTGAAAATGAAATATTTTTGGAACTGAAGAAATTTAACTAGATAGGGAAAAGAAATTAATCAAGATAGCGACGTTGATGGTATTAGAGAAATTTGTACATTTGGCTAAGGAGCGGATGCTGCAAGCAACAAATTTCAAGAAAATGTGAGATTTCTAAAATATGGGGAACGGGACATATCTGCAGATGGAGAAAATGCAAGAAGTTGTCCAATCATTTGAAATTGATATTTTGCTAGGTACACAGAGTCGGCATTGCAGAGTTTGAAGTTAATGGAGGAATTGAATGTGGAGAACCTGCAAATTAGTTGAAACGAGGTATTTTCTGCTAGCTGAGAATTTGATGGATAGAGAGAACTAGATTTGCTGATCAAGGTAGAAATTGGAAAATAATAGCTTAAGTTAAATGAGGGGTACCTATAAATTAGGAGATTTTAAGAACTAAAGACATTTATCTAGCTAGGCAAATAAATTCATATAGATAGCGAGGTTGATGGAAATGGAGAAACTTGTACATTTGGATAAAGAGCAGATGCTGCAAGCAACAAATTTCAAGAAAATGTGAGATTTCACAAATATGGAGAAAAGGACATATCTGCAGATGGAGAAAATGCAAGAAGTTGACCAATCGTTTGAAATTGATATTTTGCTATGTGCAGAAAGCCAGCTGTGAACAATTTGAATCTTATGGAGGAATGGACAGTGGAGAATTGGCAGATTAGTTGAAACTAACTCATTTCTGCTAACTGAGAATTTGATGGATAGCGAGAACTAGATTTGCTGATCAAGGTAGAAATTGGAAAATAATAGCTTAAGTTAAATGAGGGGTACCTATAAATTAGGAGATTTTAAGAACTAAAGACATTTATCTAGATAGGCAAATAAATTCATATAGATAGCGAGGTTGATGGAAATGGAGAAACTTGTACATTTGGATAATGAGCAGATGCTGCGAGCAACAAATTTCAAGAGAATGTGAGATTTCACAAATTTGGGGAATGGGACATATCTGCAGATGGAGAAAATGCAAGAAGTTGACCAATCGTTTGAAATTGATATTTTGATAGGTACACCGAGTCAGCATTGCAGAATTTGAAGTTTATGGAGGAATTGAATGTGGAGAACCTGCAAATTAGTTGAAACGAACTATTTTCTGCTAACTCAGAATTTGATGGATAGAGAGAACTAGATTTGCTGATCAAGGTGGAAATCGGAAAATAACAGCTCCGGATGAATGAGCTGCAGTTGCAAATGAGATTTTTAGAACTAAAGACATTTATCTAGATAGGCAAATGAATTAATAGAGATAGCGAGGTTGATGGCAAAAGAGAAACTTCTACATTTGCATAAAGAGCAGATGATGCAAGTAACAAATTTCAAGAAAATGTGAGATTTCTCAAATTTGGGGAATGGGACATCTCTACAGATGGAGAACATGGAACAAGTTGACCAATTGCTTGAAATTGATATTTTGCTATGTGCAGAAAGCCAGCTGTGAACAATTTGAATCTTAAGGAGGAATGGACAGTGGAGAATTTGCAGATTAGTTGAAACTAACTCATTTCTGCTAACTGAGAAATTGATGGATAGCGTGGACTAGATTTGCTGATCAAGGTAGAAATTGGAAAATAATAGCTTAAGTTAAATGAGGGGTACCTATAAATTAGGAGATTTTAAGAACTAAAGACATTTATCTAGATAGGCAAATAAATTCATATAGATAGCGAGGTTGATGGAAATGGAGAAACTTGTACATTTGGATAAAGAGCAGATGCTGCAAGCAACAAATTTCAAGAAAATGTGAGATTTCACAAATATGGAGAATAGGACATATCTGCAGATGGAGAAAATGCAAGAAGTTGACCAATCGTTTGAAATTGATATTTTGCTAGGTACACAGAGTCAGCATTGCAGAATTTGAAGTTTATGGAGGAATTGAAAGTGGAGAACCTGCAAATTAGTTGAAACGAGCTATTTTCTGCTAGCTGAGAATTTGATGGATAGAGAGAACTAGATTTGCTGATCAAGGTAGAAATTGGAAAATAATAGCTTCAGTTGAATGAGGTGTAGCTATAAATTAGGAGATTTTTAGAACTAAAGACATCAGGCAAATAAAATAATCGAGATAGCGAGGTTGATGGCAATAGAGAAACTTTTACATTTGGAAAAGGAGCAGATGCTGCAAGCAACAAATTTCAAGAAAATGTGAGATTTCACAAATATGGGGAATGGTTCATAAGCACAGCTGGAGAAGATGGAAGAAGTTGACCAATTGTTTGAAATTGACATTTAGCTAGGTACACAGAGCCAGCTTTGCGGAATTTGATGTTTCTGGAGGAATTGAATGTGGAGAACACGCAAAAAACTAGAAACTAACTAATTTCTGCTACTTGAGATTTTGATAGATAGGGAGAACTAGATTTGCTATTCAATGTAGGAATTGAGAAATAATTTCTTCTGTTGTATGAGGGGTAGTTGAAAATGAAATATTTTTGGAACTGAAGAAATTTAACTAGATAGGGAAAAGAAATTAATCGAGATAGCGACGTTGATGGTATTAGAGAAATTTGTACATTTGGCTAAGGAGCGGATGCTGCAAGCAACAAATTTCAAGAAAATGTGAGATTTCTAAAATATGGGGAACGGGACATATCTGCAGATGGAGAAAATGCAAGAAGTTGTGCAATCATTTGAAATTGATATTTTGCTAGGTACACAGAGTCGGCATTGCAGAGTTTGAAGTTAATGGAGGAATTGAATGTGGAGAACCTGCAAATTAGTTGAAACGAGGTATTTTCTGCTAGCTGAGAATTTGATGGATAGAGAGAACTAGATTTGCTGATCAAGGTAGAAATTGGAAAATAATAGCTTCAGTTGAATGAGGGGTAGCTATAAATTAGGAGATATTTAGAACTAAAGACATTTATCTAGATAGGCAAAATAAATTAATACAGATAGCGAGGTTGATGGAAATGGAGAAACTTGTACATTTGGATAATGAACAGATGCTGCGAGCAACAAATTTCAAGAAAATGTGAGATTTCACAAATTTGGGGAATGGGACATATCTGCAGATGGAGAAAATGCAAGAAGTTGACCAATCGTTTGAAATTGATATTTTGCTAGGTACACCGAGTCAGCATTGCAGAATTTGAAGTTTATGGAGGAATTGAATGTGCAGAACCTGCAAATTAGTTGAAACGAACTATTTTCTGCTAACTCAGAATTTGTTGGATAGAGAGAACTAGATTTGCTGATCAAGGTGGAAATCGGAAAATAACAGCTCCGGATGAATGAGCTGCAGTTGCAAATGAGATTTTTAGAACTAAAGACATTTATCTAGATAGGCAAATGAATTAATAGAGATAGCGAGGTTGATGGCAAAAGAGAAACTTCTACATTTGCATAAAGAGCAGATGATGCAAGCAACAAATTTCAAGAAAATGTGAGATTTCTCAAATTTGGGGAATGGGACATCTCTACAGATGGAGAACATGGAACAAGTTGACCAATTGCTTGAAATTGATATTTTGCTATGTGCAGAAAGCCAGCTGTGAACAATTTGAATCTTAAGGAGGAATGGACAGTGGAGAATTTGCAGATTAGTTGAAACTAACTCATTTCTGCTAACTGAGAAATTGATGGATAGCGTGGACTAGATTTGCTGATCAAGGTAGAAATTGGAAAATAATAGCTTAAGTTAAATGAGGGGTACCTATAAATTAGGAGATTTTAAGAACTAAAGACATTTATCTAGATAGGCAAATAAATTCATATAGATAGCGAGGTTGATGGAAATGGAGAAACTTGTACATTTGGATAAAGAGCAGATGCTGCAAGCAACAAATTTCAAGAAAATGTGAGATTTCACAAATATGGAGAATAGGACATATCTGCAGATGGAGAAAATGCAAGAAGTTGACCAATCGTTTGAAATTGATATTTTGCTAGGTACACAGAGTCAGCATTGCAGAATTTGAAGTTTATGGAGGAATTGAAAGTGGAGAACCTGCAAATTAGTTGAAACGAGCTATTTTCTGCTAGCTGAGAATTTGATGGATAGAGAGAACTAGATTTGCTGATCAAGGTAGAAATTGGAAAATAATAGCTTCAGTTGAATGAGGTGTAGCTATAAATTAGGAGATTTTTAGAACTAAAGACATCAGGCAAATAAAATAATCGAGATAGCGAGGTTGATGGCAATAGAGAAACTTTTACATTTGGAAAAGGAGCAGATGCTGCAAGCAACAAATTTCAAGAAAATGTGAGATTTCACAAATATGGGGAATGGTTCATAAGCACAGCTGGAGAAGATGGAAGAAGTTGACCAATTGTTTGAAATTGACATTTAGCTAGGTACACAGAGCCAGCTTTGCGGAATTTGATGTTTCTGGAGGAATTGAATGTGGAGAACACGCAAAAAACTAGAAACTAACTAATTTCTGCTACTTGAGATTTTGATAGATAGGGAGAACTAGATTTGCTATTCAATGTAGGAATTGAGAAATAATTTCTTCTGTTGTATGAGGGGTAGTTGAAAATGAAATATTTTTGGAACTGAAGAAATTTAACTAGATAGGGAAAAGAAATTAATCGAGATAGCGACGTTGATGGTATTAGAGAAATTTGTACATTTGGCTAAGGAGCGGATGCTGCAAGCAACAAATTTCAAGAAAATGTGAGATTTCTAAAATATGGGGAACGGGACATATCTGCAGATGGAGAAAATGCAAGAAGTTGTGCAATCATTTGAAATTGATATTTTGCTAGGTACACAGAGTCGGCATTGCAGAGTTTGAAGTTAATGGAGGAATTGAATGTGGAGAACCTGCAAATTAGTTGAAACGAGGTATTTTCTGCTAGCTGAGAATTTGATGGATAGAGAGAACTAGATTTGCTGATCAAGGTAGAAATTGGAAAATAATACCTTCAGTTGAATGAGGGGTAGCTATAAATTAGGAGATATTTAGAACTAAAGACATTTATCTAGATAGGCAAAATAAATTAATACAGATAGCGAGGTTGATGGAAATGGAGAAACTTGTACATTTGGATAATGAACAGATGCTGCGAGCAACAAATTTCAAGAAAATGTGAGATTTCACAAATTTGGGGAATGGGACATATCTGCAGATGGAGAAAATGCAAGAAGTTGACCAATCATTTGAAATTGATATTTTGCTAGGTACACCGAGTCAGCATTGCAGAATTTGAAGTTTATGGAGGAATTGAATGTGCAGAACCTGCAAATTAGTTGAAACGAACTATTTTCTGCTAACTCAGAATTTGTTGGATAGAGAGAACTAGATTTGCTGATCAAGGTGGAAATCGGAAAATAACAGCTCCGGATGAATGAGGTGCAGTTGCAAATGAGATTTTTAGAACTAAAGACATTTATCTAGATAGGCAAATGAATTAATACAGATAGCGAGGTTGATGGCAAAAGAGAAACTTCTACACTTGGATAAAGAGTAGATGATGCAAGCAACAAATTTCAAGAAAATGTGAGATTTCTCAAATTTGGGGAATGGGACATCTCTACAGATGGAGAACATGGAACAAGTTGACCAATTGCTTGAAATTGATATTTTGCTATGTGCAGAAAGCCAGCTGTGAACAATTTGAATCTAAAGGAGGAATGGACAGTGGCGAATTTGCAGATTAGTTGAAACTAACTCATTTCTGCTAACTGAGAATTTGATGGATAGCGAGAACTAGATTTGCTGATCAAGGTAGAAATTGGAAAATAATAACTTAAGTTAAATGAGGGCTACCTATAAATTAGGAGATTTTAAGAACTAAAGACATTTATCTAGATAGGGAAATAAATTCATATAGATAGCGAGGTTGATGGAAATGGAGAAACTTGTACATTTGGATAAAGAGCAGATGCTGCAAGCAACACATTTCAAGAAAATGTGAGATTTCAAAAATATGGAGAATAGGACATATCTGCAGGTGGAGAAAATGCAAGAAGTTGTCCAATCGTTTGAAATTGATATTTTGCTAGGTACACAGAGCCAGCATTGCAGAATTTATGGAGGAATTGAATGTGGAGAACCTGCAAATTATTTGCAACTAACTTTTTTCCGCTAACTGAGAATTTGATGGATAGAGAGAACTAGATTTGCTGATCACGGTAGAAATTGGAAAATAATAGCTTCAGTTGAATGAGGTGTAGCTATAAATTAGGAGATTTTTAGAACTAAAGACATCAGGCAAAGAAAATTATAGAGATAGCGAGGTTGATGGCAATAGAGAAACTTTTACATTTGGAAAAGGAGCAGATGCTGCAAGCAACAAATTTCAAGAAAATGTGAGATTTCACAAATATGGGGAATGGGACATATCCACAGATGGAGAAGATGGAAGAAATTGACCAATTGTTTGAAATTGACATTTAGCTAGGTACACAGAGCCAGCTTTGCGGAATTTGATGTTTCTGGAGGAATTGAATGTGGAGAACACGCAAAAAACTAGAAACTAACTAATTTCTGCTACTTGAGATTTTGATAGATAGGGAGAACTAGATTTGCTATTCAATGTAGGAATTGAGAAATAATTTCTTCTGTTGTATGAGGGGTAGTTGAAAATGAAATATTTTTGGAACTGAAGAAATTTAACTAGATAGGGAAAAGAAATTAATCGAGATAGCGACGTTGATGGTATTAGAGAAATTTGTACATTTGGCTAAGGAGCGGATGCTGCAAGCAACAAATTTCAAGAAAATGTGAGATTTCTAAAATATGGGGAACGGGACATATCTGCAGATGGAGAAAATGCAAGAAGTTGTCCAATCATTTGAAATTGATATTTTGCTAGGTACACAGAGTCGGCATTGCAGAGTTTGAAGTTAATGGAGGAATTGAATGTGGAGAACCTGCAAATTAGTTGAAACGAGGTATTTTCTGCTAGCTGAGAATTTGATGGATAGAGAGAACTAGATTTGCTGATCAAGGTAGAAATTGGAAAATAATAGCTTCAGTTGAATGAGGGGTAGCTATAAATTAGGAGATATTTAGAACTAAAGACATTTATCTAGATAGGCAAAATAAATTAATACAGATAGCGAGGTTGATGGAAATGGAGAAACTTGTACATTTGGATAATGAACAGATGCTGCGAGCAACAAATTTCAAGAAAATGTAGATTTCACAAATTTGGGGAATGGGACATATCTGCAGATGGAGAAAATGCAAGAAGTTGACCAATCGTTTGAAATTGATATTTTGCTAGGTACACCGAGTCAGCATTGCAGAATTTGAAGTTTATGGAGGAATTGAATGTGGCAGAACCTGCAAATTAGTTGAAACGAACTATTTTCTGCTAACTCAGAATTTGATGGATAGAGAGAACTAGATTTGCTGATCAAGGTGGAAATCGGAAAATAACAGCTCCGGATGAATGAGCTGCAGTTGCAAATGAGATTTTTAGAACTAAAGACATTTATCTAGATAGGCAAATGAATTAATAGAGATAGCGAGGTTGATGGCAAAAGAGAAACTTCTACATTTGCATAAAGAGCAGATGATGCAAGCAACAAATTTCAAGAAAATGTGAGATTTCTCAAATTTGGGGAATGGGACATCTCTACAGATGGAGAACATGGAACAAGTTGACCAATTGCTTGAAATTGATATTTTGCTATGTGCAGAAAGCCAGCTGTGAACAATTTGAATCTTAAGGAGGAATGGACAGTGGAGAATTTGCAGATTAGTTGAAACTAACTCATTTCTGCTAACTGAGAAATTGATGGATAGCGTGGACTAGATTTGCTGATCAAGGTAGAAATTGGAAAATAATAGCTTAAGTTAAATGAGGGGTACCTATAAATTAGGAGATTTTAAGAACTAAAGACATTTATCTAGATAGGCAAATAAATTCATATAGATAGCGAGGTTGATGGAAATGGAGAAACTTGTACATTTGGATAAAGAGCAGATGCTGCAAGCAACAAATTTCAAGAAAATGTGAGATTTCACAAATATGGAGAATAGGACATATCTGCAGATGGAGAAAATGCAAGAAGTTGACCAATCGTTTGAAATTGATATTTTGCTAGGTACACAGAGTCAGCATTGCAGAATTTGAAGTTTATGGAGGAATTGAAAGTGGAGAACCTGCAAATTAGTTGAAACGAGCTATTTTCTGCTAGCTGAGAATTTGATGGATAGAGAGAACTAGATTTGCTGATCAAGGTAGAAATTGGAAAATAATAGCTTCAGTTGAATGAGGTGTAGCTATAAATTAGGAGATTTTTAGAACTAAAGACATCAGGCAAATAAAATAATCGAGATAGCGAGGTTGATGGCAATAGAGAAACTTTTACATTTGGAAAAGGAGCAGATGCTGCAAGCAACAAATTTCAAGAAAATGTGAGATTTCACAAATATGGGGAATGGTTCATAAGCACAGCTGGAGAAGATGGAAGAAGTTGACCAATTGTTTGAAATTGACATTTAGCTAGGTACACAGAGCCAGCTTTGCGGAATTTGATGTTTCTGGAGGAATTGAATGTGGAGAACACGCAAAAAACTAGAAACTAACTAATTTCTGCTACTTGAGATTTTGATAGATAGGGAGAACTAGATTTGCTATTCAATGTAGGAATTGAGAAATAATTTCTTCTGTTGTATGAGGGGTAGTTGAAAATGAAATATTTTTGGAACTGAAGAAATTTAACTAGATAGGGAAAAGAAATTAATCGAGATAGCGACGTTGATGGTATTAGAGAAATTTGTACATTTGGCTAAGGAGCGGATGCTGCAAGCAACAAATTTCAAGAAAATGTGAGATTTCTAAAATATGGGGAACGGGACATATCTGCAGATGGAGAAAATGCAAGAAGTTGTGCAATCATTTGAAATTGATATTTTGCTAGGTACACAGAGTCGGCATTGCAGAGTTTGAAGTTAATGGAGGAATTGAATGTGGAGAACCTGCAAATTAGTTGAAACGAGGTATTTTCTGCTAGCTGAGAATTTGATGGATAGAGAGAACTAGATTTGCTGATCAAGGTAGAAATTGGAAAATAATAGCTTCAGTTGAATGAGGGGTAGCTATAAATTAGGAGATATTTAGAACTAAAGACATTTATCTAGATAGGCAAAATAAATTAATACAGATAGCGAGGTTGATGGAAATGGAGAAACTTGTACTTTTGGATAATGAACAGATGCTGCGAGCAACAAATTTCAAGAAAATGTGAGATTTCACAAATTTGGGGAATGGGACATATCTGCAGATGGAGAAAATGCAAGAAGTTGACCAATCGTTTGAAATTGATATTTTGCTAGGTACACCGAGTCAGCATTGCAGAATTTGAAGTTTAAGGAGGAATTGAATGTGCAGAACCTGCAAATTAGTTGAAACGAACTATTTTCTGCTAACTCAGAATTTGTTGGATAGAGAGAACTAGATTTGCTGATCAAGGTGGAAATCGGAAAATAACAGCTCCGGATGAATGAGCTGCAGTTGCAAATGAGATTTTTAGAACTAAAGACATTTATCTAGATAGGCAAATGAATTAATAGAGATAGCGAGGTTGATGGCAAAAGAGAAACTTTTACATTTGCATAAAGAGCAGATGATGCAAGCAACAAATTTCAAGAAAATGTGAGATTTCTCAAATTTGGGGAATGGGACATCTCTACAGATGGAGAACATGGAACAAGTTGACCAATTGCTTGAAATTGATATTTTGCTATGTGCAGAAAGCCAGCTGTGAACAATTTGAATCTTAAGGAGGAATGGACAGTGGAGAATTTGCAGATTAGTTGAAACTAACTCATTTCTGCTAACTGAGAAATTGATGGATAGCGTGGACTAGATTTGCTGATCAAGGTAGAAATTGGAAAATAATAGCTTAAGTTAAATGAGGGGTTCCTATAAATTAGGAGATTTTAAGAACTAAAGACATTTATCTAGATAGGCAAATAATTTCATATAGATAGCGAGGTTGATGGAAATGGAGAAACTTGTACATTTGGATAAAGAGCAGATGCTGCAAGCAACAAATTTCAAGAAAATGTGAGATTTCACAAATATGGAGAATAGGACATATCTGCAGATGGAGAAAATGCAAGAAGTTGACCAATCGTTTGAAATTGATATTTTGCTAGGTACACAGAGTCAGCATTGCAGAATTTGAAGTTTATGGAGGAATTGAAAGTGGAGAACCTGCAAATTAGTTGAAACGAGCTATTTTCTGCTAGCTGAGAATTTGATGGATAGAGAGAACTAGATTTGCTGATCAAGGTAGAAATTGGAAAATAATAGCTTCAGTTGAATGAGGTGTAGCTATAAATTAGGAGATTTTTAGAACTAAAGACATCAGGCAAATAAAATAATCGAGATAGCGAGGTTGATGGCAATAGAGAAACTTTTACATTTGGAAAAGGAGCAGATGCTGCAAGCAACAAATTTCAAGAAAATGTGAGATTTCACAAATATGGGGAATGGTTCATAACCACAGCTGGAGAAGATGGAAGAAGTTGACCAATTGTTTGAAATTGACATTTAGCTAGGTACACAGAGCCAGCTTTGCGGAATTTGATGTTTCTGGAGGAATTGAATGTGGAGAACACGCAAAAAACTAGAAACTAACTAATTTCTGCTACTTGAGATTTTGATAGATAGGGAGAACTAGATTTGCTATTCAATGTAGGAATTGAGAAATAATTTCTTCTGTTGTATGAGGGGTAGTTGAAAATGAAATATTTTTGGAACTGAAGAAATTTAACTAGATAGGGAAAAGAAATTAATCGAGATAGCGACGTTGATGGTATTAGAGAAATTTGTACATTTGGCTAAGGAGCGGATGCTGCAAGCAACAAATTTCAAGAAAATGTGAGATTTCTAAAATATGGGGAACGGGACATATCTGCAGATGGAGAAAATGCAAGAAGTTGTGCAATCATTTGAAATTGATATTTTGCTAGGTACACAGAGTCGGCATTGCAGAGTTTGAAGTTAATGGAGGAATTGAATGTGGAGAACCTGCAAATTAGTTGAAACGAGGTATTTTCTGCTAGCTGAGAATTTGATGGATAGAGAGAACTAGATTTGCTGATCAAGGTAGAAATTGGAAAATAATACCTTCAGTTGAATGAGGGGTAGCTATAAATTAGGAGATATTTAGAACTAAAGACATTTATCTAGATAGGCAAAATAAATTAATACAGATAGCGAGGTTGATGGAAATGGAGAAACTTGTACATTTGGATAATGAACAGATGCTGCGAGCAACAAATTTCAAGAAAATGTGAGATTTCACAAATTTGGGGAATGGGACATATCTGCAGATGGAGAAAATGCAAGAAGTTGACCAATCATTTGAAATTGATATTTTGCTAGGTACACCGAGTCAGCATTGCAGAATTTGAAGTTTATGGAGGAATTGAATGTGCAGAACCTGCAAATTAGTTGAAACGAACTATTTTCTGCTAACTCAGAATTTGTTGGATAGAGAGAACTAGATTTGCTGATCAAGGTGGAAATCGGAAAATAACAGCTCCGGATGAATGAGGTGCAGTTGCAAATGAGATTTTTAGAACTAAAGACATTTATCTAGATAGGCAAATGAATTAATACAGATAGCGAGGTTGATGGCAAAAGAGAAACTTCTACACTTGGATAAAGAGTAGATGATGCAAGCAACAAATTTCAAGAAAATGTGAGATTTCTCAAATTTGGGGAATGGGACATCTCTACAGATGGAGAACATGGAACAAGTTGACCAATTGCTTGAAATTGATATTTTGCTATGTGCAGAAAGCCAGCTGTGAACAATTTGAATCTAAAGGAGGAATGGACAGTGGCGAATTTGCAGATTAGTTGAAACTAACTCATTTCTGCTAACTGAGAATTTGATGGATAGCGAGAACTAGATTTGCTGATCAAGGTAGAAATTGGAAAATAATAACTTAAGTTAAATGAGGGCTACCTATAAATTAGGAGATTTTAAGAACTAAAGACATTTATCTAGATAGGGAAATAAATTCATATAGATAGCGAGGTTGATGGAAATGGAGAAACTTGTACATTTGGATAAAGAGCAGATGCTGCAAGCAACACATTTCAAGAAAATGTGAGATTTCAAAAATATGGAGAATAGGACATATCTGCAGGTGGAGAAAATGCAAGAAGTTGTCCAATCGTTTGAAATTGATATTTTGCTAGGTACACAGAGCCAGCATTGCAGAATTTATGGAGGAATTGAATGTGGAGAACCTGCAAATTATTTGCAACTAACTTTTTTCCGCTAACTGAGAATTTGATGGATAGAGAGAACTAGATTTGCTGATCACGGTAGAAATTGGAAAATAATAGCTTCAGTTGAATGAGGTGTAGCTATAAATTAGGAGATTTTTAGAACTAAAGACATCAGGCAAAGAAAATTATAGAGATAGCGAGGTTGATGGCAATAGAGAAACTTTTACATTTGGAAAAGGAGCAGATGCTGCAAGCAACAAATTTCAAGAAAATGTGAGATTTCACAAATATGGGGAATGGGACATATCCACAGATGGAGAAGATGGAAGAAATTGACCAATTGTTTGAAATTGACATTTAGCTAGGTACACAGAGCCAGCTTTGCGGAATTTGATGTTTCTGGAGGAATTGAATGTGGAGAACACGCAAAAAACTAGAAACTAACTAATTTCTGCTACTTGAGATTTTGATAGATAGGGAGAACTAGATTTGCTATTCAATGTAGGAATTGAGAAATAATTTCTTCTGTTGTATGAGGGGTAGTTGAAAATGAAATATTTTTGGAACTGAAGAAATTTAACTAGATAGGGAAAAGAAATTAATCGAGATAGCGACGTTGATGGTATTAGAGAAATTTGTACATTTGGCTAAGGAGCGGATGCTGCAAGCAACAAATTTCAAGAAAATGTGAGATTTCTAAAATATGGGGAACGGGACATATCTGCAGATGGAGAAAATGCAAGAAGTTGTCCAATCATTTGAAATTGATATTTTGCTAGGTACACAGAGTCGGCATTGCAGAGTTTGAAGTTAATGGAGGAATTGAATGTGGAGAACGTGCAAATTAGTTGAAACGAGGTATTTTCTGCTAGCTGAGAATTTGATGGATAGAGAGAACTAGATTTGCTGATCAAGGTAGAAATTGGAAAATAATACCTTCAGTTGAATGAGGGGTAGCTATAAATTAGGAGATATTTAGAACTAAAGACATTTATCTAGATAGGCAAAATAAATTAATACAGATAGCGAGGTTGATGGAAATGGAGAAACTTGTACATTTGGATAATGAACAGATGCTGCGAGCAACAAATTTCAAGAAAATGTGAGATTTCACAAATTTGGGGAATGGGACATATCTGCAGATGGAGAAAATGCAAGAAGTTGACCAATCGTTTGAAACTGATATTTTGCTAGGTACACCGAGTCAGCATTGCAGAATTTGAAGTTTATGGAGGAATTGAATGTGGAGAACCTGCAAATTAGTTGAAACGAACTATTTTCTGCTAACTCAGAATTTGATGGATAGAGAGAACTAGATTTGCTGATCAAGGTGGAAATCGGAAAATAACAGCTCCGGATGAATGAGGTGCAGTTGCAAATGAGATTTTTAGAACTAAAGACATTTATCTAGATAGGCAAATGAATTAATAGAGATAGCGAGGTTGATGGCAAAAGAGAAACTTCTACATTTGGATAAAGAGCAGATGATGCAAGCAACAAATTTCAAGAAAATGTGAGATTTCTCAAATTTGGGGAATGGGACATCTCTACAGATGGAGAACATGGAACAAGTTGACCAATCGCTTGAAATTGATATTTTGCTATGTGCAGAAAGCCAGCTGTGAACAATTTGAATCTTAAGGAGGAATGGACAGTGGAGAATTTGCAGATTAGTTGAAACTAACTCATTTCTGCTAACTGAGAATTTGATGGATAGCGAGAACTAGATTTGCTGATCAAGGTAGAAATTGGAAAATAATAGCTTCAGTTAAATGAGGGGTACCTATAAATTAGGAGATTTTAAGAACTAAAGACATTTATCTAGCTAGGCAAATAAATTCATATAGATAGCGAGGTTGATGGAAATGGAGAAACTTGTACATTTGGATAAAGAGCAGATGCTGCAAGCAACAAATTTCAAGAAAATGTGAGATTTCACAAATATGGAGAATAGGACATATCTGCAGATGGAGAATATGCAAGAAGTTGACCAATCGTTTGAAATTGATATTTTGCTATGTGCAGAAAGCCAGCTGTGAACAATTTGAATCTTAAGGAGGAATGGACAGTGGAGAATTGGCAGATTAGTTGAAACTAACTCATTTCTGCTAACTGAGAATTTGATGGATAGCGAGAACTAGATTTGCTGATCAAGGTAGAAATTGGAAAATAATAGCTTAAGTTAAATGAGGGGTACCTATAAATTAGGAGATTTTAAGAACTAAAGACATTTATCTAGATAGGCAAATAAATTCATATAGATAGCGAGGTTGATGGAAATGGAGAAACTTGTACATTTGGATAAAGAGCAGATGCTGCGAGCAACAAATTTCAAGAAAATGTGAGATTTCACAAATTTGGGGAATGGGACATATCTGCAGATGGAGAAAATGCAAGAAGTTGACCAATCGTTTGAAATTGATATTTTGCTAGGTACACCGAGTCAGCATTGCAGAATTTTAAGTTTATGGAGGAATTGAATGTGCAGAACCTGCAAATTAGTTGAAACGAACTATTTTCTGCTAATTCAGAATTTGATGTTTAGAGAGAACTAGATTTGCTTATCAAGGTGGAAATCGGAAAATAACAGCTCCGGATGAATGAGGTGCAGTTGCAAATGAGATTTTTAGAACTAAAGACATTTATCTAGATAGGCAAATGAATTAATAGAGATAGCGAGGTTGATGGCAAAAGAGAAACTTCTACATTTGCATAAAGAGCAGATGATGCAAGCAACAAATTTCAAGAAAATGTGAGATTTCTCCAATTTGGGGAATGGGACATCTCTACAGATGCAGAACATGGAACAAGTTGACCAATTGCTTGAAATTGATATTTTGCTATGTGCAGAAAGCCAGCTGTGAACAATTTGAATCTTAAGGAGGAATGGACAGTGGAGAATTGGCAGATTAGTTGAAACTAACTCATTCCTGCTAACTGAGAATTTGAGGATAGCGAGAACTAGATTTGCTGATCAAGGTAGAAATTGGAAAATAATAGCTTAAGTTAAATGAGGGGTACCTATAAATTAGGAGATTTTAAGAACTAAAGACATTTATCTAGATAGGCAAATAAATTCATATAGATAGCGAGGTTGATGGAAATGGAGAAACTTGTACATTTGGATAAAGAGCAGATGCTGCAAGCAACAAATTTCAAGAAAATGTGAGATTTCACAAATATGGAGAATAGGACATATCTGCAGATGGAGAAAATGCAAGAAGTTGACCAATCGTTTGAAATTGATATTTTGCTAGGTACACAGAGTCAGCACTGTCCATTCCTCCTTAAGATTCAAATTGTTCACAGCTGGCTTTCTGCACATAGCAAAATATCAATTTCAAGCGATTGGTCAACTTGTTCCATGTTCTCCATCTGTAGAGATGTCCCATTCCCCAAATTTGAGAAATCTCACATTTTCTTGAAATTTGTTGCTTGCATCATCTGCTCTTTATCCAAATGTAGAAGTTTCTCTTTTGCCATCAACCTCGCTATCTCTATTAATTCATTTGCCTATCTAGATAAATGTCTTTAGTTCTAAAAATCTCATTTGCAACTGCACCTCATTCATCCGGAGCTGTTATTTTCCGATTTCCACCTTGATCAGCAAATCTAGTTCTCTCTATCCATCAAATTCTGAGTTAGCAGAAAATAGTTCGTTTCAACTAATTTGCAGGTTCTCCACATTCAATTCCTCCATAAACTTCAAATTCTGCAATGCTGACTCGGTGTACCTAGCAAAATATCAGTTTCAAACGATTGGTCAACTTCTTGCATTTTCTCCATCTGCAGATATGTCCCATTCCCCAAATTTGTGAAATCTCACATTTTCTTGAAATTTGTTGCTCGCAGCATCTGTTCATTATCCAAATGTACAAGTTTCTCCATTTCCATCAACCTCGCTATCTGTATTAATTTATTTTGCCTATCTAGATAAATGTCTTTAGTTCTAAATATCTCCTAATTTATAGCTACCCCTCATTCAACTGAAGGTATTATTTTCCAATTTCTACCTTGATCAGCAAATCTAGTTCTCTCTATCCATCAAATTCTCAGCTAGCAGAAAATACCTCGTTTCAACTAATTTGCACGTTCTCCACATTCAATTCCTCCATTAACTTCAAACTCTGCAATGCCGACTCTGTGTACCTAGCAAAATATCAATTTCAAATGATTGGACAACTTCTTGCATTTTCTCCATCTGCAGATATGTCCCGTTCCCCATATTTTAGAAATCTCACATTTTCTTGAAATTTGTTGCTTGCAGCATCCGCTCCTTAGCCAAATGTACAAATTTCTCTAATACCATCAACGTCGCTATCTCGATTAATTTCTTTTCCCTATCTAGTTAAATTTCTTCAGTTCCAAAAATATTTCATTTTCAACTACCCCTCATACAACAGAAGAAATTATTTCTCAATTCCTACATTGAATAGCAAATCTAGTTCTCCCTATCTATCAAAATCTCAAGTCGCAGAAATTAGTTAGTTTCTAGTTTTTTGCGTGTTCTCCACATTCAATTCCTCCAGAAACATCAAATTCCGCAAAGCTGGCTCTGTGTACCTAGCTAAATGTCAATTTCAAACAATTGGTCAATTTCTTCCATCTTCTCCATCTGTGGATATGTCCCATTCCCCATATTTGTGAAATCTCACATTTTCTTGAAATTTGTTGCTTGCAGCATCTGCTCCTTTTCCAAATGTAAAAGTTTCTCTATTGCCATCAACCTCGCTATCTCTATAATTTTCTTTGCCTGATGTCTTTAGTTCTAAAAATCTCCTAATTTATAGCTACACCTCATTTAACTGAAGCTATTATTTTCCAATTTCTACCGTGATCAGCAAATCTAGTTCTCTCTATCCATCAAATTCTCAGTTAGCGGAAAAAAGTTAGTTGCAAATAATTTGCAGGTTCTCCACATTCAATTCCTCCATAAATTCTGCAATGCTGGCTCTGTGTACCTAGCAAAATATCAATTTCAAACGAATGGACAACTTCTTGCATTTTCTCCACCTGCAGATATGTCCTATTCTCCATATTTTTGAAATCTCACATTTTCTTGAAATGTGTTGCTTGCAGCATCTGCTCTTTATCCAAATGTACAAGTTTCTCCATTTCCATCAACCTCGCTATCTATATGAATTTATTTCCCTATCTAGATAAATGTCTTTAGTTCTTAAAATCTCCTAATTTATAGGTAGCCCTCATTTAACTTAAGTTATTATTTTCCAATTTCTACCTTGATCAGCAAATCTAGTTCTCGCTATCCATCAAATTCTCAGTTAGCAGAAATGAGTTAGTTTCAACTAATCTGCAAATTCGCCACTGTCCATTCCTCCTTTAGATTCAAATTGTTCACAGCTGGCTTTCTGCACATAGCAAAATATCAATTTCAAGCAATTGGTCAACTTGTTCCATGTTCTCCATCTGTAGAGATGTCCCATTCCCCAAATTTGAGAAATCTCACATTTTCTTGAAATTTGTTGCTTGCATCATCTACTCTTTATCCAAGTGTAGAAGTTTCTCTTTTGCCATCAACCTCGCTATCTGTATTAATTCATTTGCCTATCTAGATAAATGTCTTTAGTTCTAAAAATCTCATTTGCAACTGCACCTCATTCATCCGGAGCTGTTATTTTCCGATTTCCACCTTGATCAGCAAATCTAGTTCTCTCTATCCAACAAATTCTGAGTTAGCAGAAAATAGTTCGTTTCAACTAATTTGCAGGTTCTGCACATTCAATTCCTCCATAAACTTCAAATTCTGCAATGCTGACTCGGTGTACCTAGCAAAATATCAATTTCAAACGATTGGTCAACTTCTTGCATTTTCTCCATCTGCAGATATGTCCCATTCCCCAAATTTGTGAAATCTCACATTTTCTTGAAATTTGTTGCTCGCAGCATCTGTTCATTATCCAAATGTACAAGTTTCTCCATTTCCATCAACCTCGCTATCTGTATTAATTTATTTTGCCTATCTAGATAAATGTCTTTAGTTCTAAATATCTCCTAATTTATAGCTACCCCTCATTCAACTGAAGGTATTATTTTCCAATTTCTACCTTGATCAGCAAATCTAGTTCTCTCTATCCATCAAATTCTCAGCTAGCAGAAAATACCTCGTTTCAACTAATTTGCAGGTTCTCCACATTCAATTCCTCCATTAACTTCAAACTCTGCAATGCCGACTCTGTGTACCTAGCAAAATATCAATTTCAAATGATTGCACAACTTCTTGCATTTTCTCCATCTGCAGATATGTCCCGTTCCCCATATTTTAGAAATCTCACATTTTCTTGAAATTTGTTGCTTGCAGCATCCGCTCCTTAGCCAAATGTACAAATTTCTCTAATACCATCAACGTCGCTATCTCGATTAATTTCTTTTCCCTATCTAGTTAAATTTCTTCAGTTCCAAAAATATTTCATTTTCAACTACCCCTCATACAACAGAAGAAATTATTTCTCAATTCCTACATTGAATAGCAAATCTAGTTCTCCCTATCTATCAAAATCTCAAGTAGCAGAAATTAGTTAGTTTCTAGTTTTTTGCGTGTTCTCCACATTCAATTCCTCCAGAAACATCAAATTCCGCAAAGCTGGCTCTGTGTACCTAGCTAAATGTCAATTTCAAACAATTGGTCAACTTGTTCCATCTTCTCCAGCTGTGGTTATGAACCATTCCCCATATTTGTGAAATCTCACATTTTCTTGAAATTTGTTGCTTGCAGCATCTGCTCCTTTTCCAAATGTAAAAGTTTCTCTATTGCCATCAACCTCGCTATCTCGATTATTTTATTTGCCTGATGTCTTTAGTTCTAAAAATCTCCTAATTTATAGCTACACCTCATTCAACTGAAGCTATTATTTTCCAATTTCTACCTTGATCAGCAAATCTAGTTCTCTCTATCCATCAAATTCTCAGCTAGCAGAAAATAGCTCGTTTCAACTAATTTGCAGGTTCTCCACTTTCAATTCCTCCATAAACTTCAAATTCTGCAATGCTGACTCTGTGTACCTAGCAAAATATCAATTTCAAACGATTGGTCAACTTCTTGCATTTTCTCCATCTGCAGATATGTCCTATTCTCCATATTTGTGAAATCTCACATTTTCTTGAAATTTGTTGCTTGCAGCATCTGCTCTTTATCCAAATGTACAAGTTTCTCCATTTCCATCAACCTCGCTATCTATATGAAATTATTTGCCTATCTAGATAAATGTCTTTAGTTCTTAAAATCTCCTAATTTATAGGTACCCCTCATTTAACTTAAGCTATTATTTTCCAATTTTTAGAACTAAAGTCATCAGGCAAAGAAAATAATAGAGATAGCGAGGATGATGGCAATAGAGAAACTTTTACATTTGGAAAAGGAGCAGATGCTGCAAGCAACAAATTTCAAGAAAATGTGAGATTTCACAAATATGGAGAATGGGACATATCCACAGATGGAGAAGATGGAAGAAATTGACCAATTGTTTGAAATTGATATTTAGCTAGGTACACAGAGTCAGCATTGCGGAATTTGATGTTTCTGGAGGAATTGAATGTGGAGAACATGCAAAAAACTAGAAACTAACTAATTTCTGCTACTTGAGATTTTGATAGATAGGGAGAACTAGATTTGCTATTCAATGTAGGAATTGAGAAATAATGTCTTCTGTTGTATGAGGGGTAGTTGAAAATGAAATATTTTTGGAACTGAAGAAACTTAACTAGATAGGGAAAAGAAATTAATCGAGATAGCGACGTTGATGGTATTAGAGAAATTTGTACATTTGGCAAAGGAGCGGATGCTGCAAGCAACAAATTTCAAGAAAATGTGAGATTTCTAAAATATGGGGAACGGGACATATCTGCAGATGGAGAAAATGCAAGAAGTTGTCCAATCATTTGAAATTGATATTTTGCGAGGTACACAGAGTCGGCATTGCAGAGTTTGAAGTTAATGGAGGAATTGAATGTGGAGAACCTGCAAATTAGTTGAAACGAGGTATTTTCTGCTAGCTGAGAATTTGATGGATAGAGAGAACTAGATTTGCTGATCAAGGTAGAAATTGGAAAATAATAGCTTCAGTTGAATGAGGGGTAGCTATAAATTAGGAGATATTTAGAACTAAAGACATTTATCTAGATAGGCAAAATAAATTAATACAGATAGCGAGGTTGATGGAAATGGAGCAACTTGTACATTTGGATAAGGAACAGATGCTGCGAGCAACAAATTTCAAGAAAATGTGAGATTTCACAAAATTGGGGAATGGGACATATCTGCAGATGGATAAAATGCAAGAAGTTGACCAATCGTTTGAAAATGATATTTTGCTAGGTACACAGGGTCAGCATTGCAGAATTTGAAGTTTATGGAGGAATTGAATGTGGAGAACGTGCTAATTATTTGCAACTAATTTTTTTCCGCTAACTGAGAATTTGATGGATAGAGAGAACGAGATTTGCTGATCAAGGTAGAAATTGGAAAATAATAGCTTCAGTTGAATGAGGTGTAGCTATTAATTAGGAAATTTTTAGAACTAAAGTCATCAGGCAAAGAAAACAATAGAGATAGCGAGGATGATGGCAATAGAGAAACTTTTACATTTGGAAAAGGAGCAGATGCTGCAAGCAACAAATTTCAAGAAAATGTGAGATTTCACAAATATGGAGAATGGGACATATGCACAGATGGAGAAGATGGAAGAAATTGACCAATTGTTTGAAATTGATATTTAGCTAGGTACACAGAGCCAGCTTTGCAGAATTTGATGTTTCTGGAGGAATTGAATGTGGAGACCATGCAAAAAACTAGAAACTAACTAATTTCTGCTACCTGAGATTTTGAAGGATGGAGAGAAGTAGATTTGCTATACAAGGTAGAAATTGACAAATAATTGCTTCAGTTGTATGAAGGGTAGTCGGAAATGAATTATTCTTCGAAGTGACGAAATTTAACTAGATAGGCAAAAGAAATGAATAGAGTTAGCGACGTTGCTGGTATTAGAGAAATTTGTACATTTGGCTAAGGAGCAGATGCTGCAAGCAACAAATTTCAAGAAAATGTGAGATTTCTAAAATATGTGGAATGGGACTTATCTGCAGATGGAGAAAATGCAACAAGTTAACCAATCGTTTGAAAATGATATTTTGCTAGGTACACAGAGTCGGCATTGCAGAGTTTGAAGTTAATGGAGGAATTGAATGTGGAGAACCTGCAAATTAGTTGAAACGAGCTATTTTCTGCTAGCTGAGAATTTGATGGATAGAGAGAACTAGATTTGCTGATCAAGGTAGAAATTGGAAAATAACAGCTCCGGAAGAATGAGGTGCAGTTGCAAATGAGATTTTTAGAACTAAAGACATTTATCTAGATAGGCAAAATAAATTAATACAGAGAGCGAGGTTGATGGAAATGGAGAAATTTGTACATTTGGCTAAGGAACACATGCTGCGAGCAACAAATTTCAAGAAAATGTGAGATTTCACAAATTTGGGGAATGGGACATATCTGCAGATGGAGAAAATGCAAGAAGTTGACCAATCGTTTGAAATTGATATTTTGCTAGGTACACCGAGTCAGCATTGCAGAATTTGAAGTTTATGGAGGAATTGAATGTGGGGAACCTGCAAATTAGTTGAAACGAACTATTTTCTGCTAACTCAGAATTTGATGGATAGAGAGAACTAGATTTGCTGATCAAGGTGGAAATCGGAAAATAACAGCTCCGGATGAATGAGGTGCAGTTGCAAATGAGATTTTTAGAACAAAGACATTTATCTAGATAGGCAAATGAATTAATAGAGATAGCGAGGTTGATGGCAAAAGAGAAACTTCTACATTTGGATAAAGAGCAGATGATGCAAGCAACAAATTTCATGGAAATGTGAGATTTCTCAAATTTGGGGAATGGGACATCTCTACAGATGGAGAACATGGAACAAGTTGACCAATTGCTTGAAATTGATATTTTGCTATGTGCAGAAAGCAAGCTGTGAACAATTTGAATCTTAAGGAGGAATGGACAGTGGAGAATTTGCAGATTAGTTGAAACTAACTCATTTCTGCTAAATGAGAATTTGATGGATAGCGAGAACTAGATTTGCTGATCAAGGTAGAAATTGGAAAATAATAGCTTAAGTTAAATGAGGGGTACCTATAAATTAGGAGATTTTAAGAACTAAAGACATTTATCTAGATAAGCAAATAAATTCATATAGATAGCGAGGTTGATGGAAATGGAGAAACTTGTACATTTCGATAAAGAGCAGATGCTGCAAGCAACAAATTTCAAGAAAATGTGAGATTTCACAAATATGGGGAATGGGACATATCCACATATGGAGAAGATGGAAGAATGTTGACCAATTGTTTGAAATTGATATTTAGCTAGGTACACAGAGCCAGCTTTGCAGAGTTTGATGTTTCTGGAGGAATTGAATGTGGAGAACACGCAAAAAACTAGAAACTAACTAATTTCTGCTACCTGAGATTTTGATGGATGGAGAGAAGTAGATTTGCTATACAAGGTAGAAAGTGACAAATAATTGCTTCAGTTGTATGAGGGGTAGTCGGAAATGAATTATTCTTCGAACTGACGAAATTTAACTAGATAGGCAAAAGAAATTATTAGAGTTAGCGACGTTGCTGGTATTAGAGAAATTTGTACATTTGGCTAAGGAGCAGATGCTGCAAGCAACAAATTTGAAGAAAATGTTTGATTTCTAATATATGTGGAATGGGACTTATCTGCAGATGGAGAAAATGCAACAAGTTAACCAATCGTTTGAAAATGATATTTTGCTAGGTACACAGAGTCGGCATTGTAGAGTTTGAAGTTAATGGAGGAATTGAATGTGGAGAACCTGCAAATTAGTTGAAACGAGCTATTTTCTGCTAGCTGAGAATTTGATGGATAGAGAGAACTAGATTTGCTGATCAGGTAGAAATTGGAAAATAATAGCTTCAGTTGAATGAGGTGTAGCTATAAATTAGGAGATTTTTAGAACTAAAGACATCAGGCAAAGAAAATAATAGAGATAGCGAGGTTGATGGCAATAGAGAAACTTTCACATTTGGAAAAGGAGCAGATGCTGCAAGCAACAAATTTCAAGAAAATGTGAGATTTCACAAATATGGGGAATGGGACATATCCACAGATGGAGAAGATGGAAGAAGTTGACCAATTGTTTGAAATTGATATTTAGCTAGGTACACAGAGCCAGCTTTGCGGAATTTGATGTTTCTGGAGGAATTGAATGTGGAGAACACGCAAAAAACTAGAAACTAACTACTTTCTGCTACTTGAGATTTTGATAGATAGGGAGAACTAGATTTGCTATTCAATGTAGGAATTGAGAAATAATGTCTTCTGTTGTATGAGGGGTAGTTGAAAATGAAATATTTTTGGAACTGAGGAAACTTAACTAGATAGGGAAAAGAAATTAATCGAGATAGCGACGTTGATGGTATTAGAGAAATTTGTACATTTGGCTAAGGAGCGGATGCTGCAAGCAACAAATTTCAAGAAAATGTGAGATTTCTAAAATATGGGGAACGGGACATATCTGCAGATGGAGAAAATGCAAGAAGTTGTCCAATCATTTGAAATTGATATTTTGCTAGGTACACAGAGTCGGCGTTGCAGAGTTTGAAGTTAATGGAGGAATTGAATGTGGAGAACCTGCAAATTAGTTGAAACGAGGTATTTTCTGCTAGCTGAGAATTTGATGGATAGAGAGAACTAGATTTGCTGATCAAGGTAGAAATTGGAAAATAATAGCTTTAGTTGAATGAGGTGTAGCTATTAATTAGGAAATTTTTAGAACTAAAGACATCAGGCAAAGAAAATAATAGAGATAGCGAGGATGATGGCAATAGAGAAACTTTTACATTTGGAAAAGGAGCAGATGCTGCAAGCAACAAATTTCAAGAAAATGTGAGATTTCACAAATATGGAGAATGGGACATATGCACAGATGGAGAAGATGGAAGAAGTTGACCAATTGTTTGAAATTGATATTTAGCTAGGTACACAGAGCCAGCTTTGCAGAATTTGATGTTTCTGGAGGAATTGAATGTGGAGAACACGCAAAAAACTAGAAACTAACTAATTTCTGCTACCTGAGATTTTGATGGATGGAGAGAAGTAGATTTGCTATACAAGGTAGAAATTGACAAATAATTGCTTCAGTTGTATGAAGGGTAGTCGGAAATGAATTATTCTTCGAAGTGACGAAATTTAACTAGATAGGCAAAAGAAATGAATAGAGTTAGCGACGTTGCTGGTATTAGAGAAATTTGTACATTTGGCTAAGGAGCAGATGCTGCAAGCAACAAATTCCAAGAAAATGTGAGATTTCTAAAATATGTGGAATGGGACTTATCTGCAGATGGAGAAAATGCAACAAGTTAACCAATCGTTTGAAGATGATATTTTGCTAGGTACACAGAGTCGGCATTGCAGAGTTTGAAGTTAATGGAGGAATTGAATGTGGAGAACCTGCAAATTAGTTGAAACGAGCTATTTTCTGCTAGCTGAGAATTTGATGGATAGAGAGAACTAGATTTGCTGATCAAGGTAGAAATTGGAAAATAATAGCTTCAGTTGAATGAGGTGTAGCTATAAATTAGGAGATTTTTAGAACTAAAGACATTTATCTAGATAGGCAAAATAAATTAATACAGAGAGCGAGGTTGATGGAAATGGAGAAATTTGTACATTTGGCTAAGGAACACATGCTGCGAGCAACAAATTTCAAGAAAATGTGAGATTTCACAAATTTGGGGAATGGGACATATCTGCAGATGGAGAAAATGCAAGAAGTTGACCAATCGTTTGAAATTGATATTTTGCTAGGTACACCGAGTCAGCATTGCAGAATTTGAAGTTTATGGAGGAATTGAATGTGGAGAACCTGCAAATTAGTTGAAACGAACTATTTTCTGCTAACTCAGAATTTGATGGATAGAGAGAACTAGATTTGCTGATCAAGGTGGAAATCGGAAAATAACAGCTCCGGATGAATGAGGTGCAGTTGCGAATGAGATTTTTAGAACTAAAGGCATTTATCTAGATAGGCAAATGAATTAATAGAGATAGCGAGGTTGATGGCAATAGAGAAACTTTTACATTTGGAAAAGGAGCAGATGCTGCAAGCAACAAATTTCAAGAAAATGTGAGATTTCACAATATGGGGAATGGGACATATCCACAGATGGAGAAGATGGAACAAGTTGACCAATTGTTTGAAATTGATATTTAGCTAGGTACACAGAGCCAGCTTTGCAGAATTTGATGTTTCTGGAGGAATTGAATGTGGAGAACACTCAAAAAACTAGAAACTAACTAATTTCTGCTACTTGAGATTTTGATAGATAGGGAGAACTAGATTTGCTATTCAATGTAGGAATTGAGAAATAATTTCTTCTGTTGTATGAGGGGTAGTTGAAAATGAAATATTTTTGGAACTGAAGAAATTTAACTAGATAGGGAAAAGAAATTAATCGAGATAGCGACGTTGAAGGTATTAGAGAAATTTGTACATTTGGCTAAGGAGCAGATGCTGCAAGCAACAAATTTGAAGAAAATGTTTGATTTCTAATATATGTGGAATGGGACTTATCTGCAGATGGAGAAAATGCAACAAGTTAACCAATCGTTTGAAAATGATATTTTGCTAGGTACACAGAGTCGGCATTGTAGAGTTTGAAGTTAATGGAGGAATTGAATGTGGAGAACCTGCAAATTAGTTGAAACGAGCTATTTTCTGCTAGCTGAGAATTTGATGGATAGAGAGAACTAGATTTGCTGATCAGGTAGAAATTGGAAAATAATAGCTTCAGTTGAATGAGGTGTAGCTATAAATTAGGAGATTTTTAGAACTAAAGACATCAGGCAAAGAAAATAATAGAGATAGCGAGGTTGATGGCAATAGAGAAACTTTCACATTTGGAAAAGGAGCAGATGCTGCAAGCAACAAATTTCAAGAAAATGTGAGATTTCACAAATATGGGGAATGGGACATATCCACAGATGGAGAAGATGGAAGAAGTTGACCAATTGTTTGAAATTGATATTTAGCTAGGTACACAGAGCCAGCTTTGCGGAATTTGATGTTTCTGGAGGAATTGAATGTGGAGAACACGCAAAAAACTAGAAACTAACTACTTTCTGCTACTTGAGATTTTGATAGATAGGGAGAACTAGATTTGCTATTCAATGTAGGAATTGAGAAATAATGTCTTCTGTTGTATGAGGGGTAGTTGAAAATGAAATATTTTTGGAACTGAGGAAACTTAACTAGATAGGGAAAAGAAATTAATCGAGATAGCGACGTTGATGGTATTAGAGAAATTTGTACATTTGGCTAAGGAGCGGATGCTGCAAGCAACAAATTTCAAGAAAATGTGAGATTTCTAAAATATGGGGAACGGGACATATCTGCAGATGGAGAAAATGCAAGAAGTTGTCCAATCATTTGAAATTGATATTTTGCTAGGTACACAGAGTCGGCGTTGCAGAGTTTGAAGTTAATGGAGGAATTGAATGTGGAGAACCTGCAAATTAGTTGAAACGAGGTATTTTCTGCTAGCTGAGAATTTGATGGATAGAGAGAACTAGATTTGCTGATCAAGGTAGAAATTGGAAAATAATAGCTTTAGTTGAATGAGGTGTAGCTATTAATTAGGAAATTTTTAGAACTAAAGACATCAGGCAAAGAAAATAATAGAGATAGCGAGGATGATGGCAATAGAGAAACTTTTACATTTGGAAAAGGAGCAGATGCTGCAAGCAACAAATTTCAAGAAAATGTGAGATTTCACAAATATGGAGAATGGGACATATGCACAGATGGAGAAGATGGAAGAAGTTGACCAATTGTTTGAAATTGATATTTAGCTAGGTACACAGAGCCAGCTTTGCAGAATTTGATGTTTCTGGAGGAATTGAATGTGGAGAACACGCAAAAAACTAGAAACTAACTAATTTCTGCTACCTGAGATTTTGATGGATGGAGAGAAGTAGATTTGCTATACAAGGTAGAAATTGACAAATAATTGCTTCAGTTGTATGAAGGGTAGTCGGAAATGAATTATTCTTCGAAGTGACGAAATTTAACTAGATAGGCAAAAGAAATGAATAGAGTTAGCGACGTTGCTGGTATTAGAGAAATTTGTACATTTGGCTAAGGAGCAGATGCTGCAAGCAACAAATTCCAAGAAAATGTGAGATTTCTAAAATATGTGGAATGGGACTTATCTGCAGATGGAGAAAATGCAACAAGTTAACCAATCGTTTGAAGATGATATTTTGCTAGGTACACAGAGTCGGCATTGCAGAGTTTGAAGTTAATGGAGGAATTGAATGTGGAGAACCTGCAAATTAGTTGAAACGAGCTATTTTCTGCTAGCTGAGAATTTGATGGATAGAGAGAACTAGATTTGCTGATCAAGGTAGAAATTGGAAAATAATAGCTTCAGTTGAATGAGGTGTAGCTATAAATTAGGAGATTTTTAGAACTAAAGACATTTATCTAGATAGGCAAAATAAATTAATACAGAGAGCGAGGTTGATGGAAATGGAGAAATTTGTACATTTGGCTAAGGAACACATGCTGCGAGCAACAAATTTCAAGAAAATGTGAGATTTCACAAATTTGGGGAATGGGACATATCTGCAGATGGAGAAAATGCAAGAAGTTGACCAATCGTTTGAAATTGATATTTTGCTAGGTACACCGAGTCAGCATTGCAGAATTTGAAGTTTATGGAGGAATTGAATGTGGAGAACCTGCAAATTAGTTGAAACGAACTATTTTCTGCTAACTCAGAATTTGATGGATAGAGAGAACTAGATTTGCTGATCAAGGTGGAAATCGGAAAATAACAGCTCCGGATGAATGAGGTGCAGTTGCGAATGAGATTTTTAGAACTAAAGGCATTTATCTAGATAGGCAAATGAATTAATAGAGATAGCGAGGTTGATGGCAATAGAGAAACTTTTACATTTGGAAAAGGAGCAGATGCTGCAAGCAACAAATTTCAAGAAAATGTGAGATTTCACAATATGGGGAATGGGACATATCCACAGATGGAGAAGATGGAACAAGTTGACCAATTGTTTGAAATTGATATTTAGCTAGGTACACAGAGCCAGCTTTGCAGAATTTGATGTTTCTGGAGGAATTGAATGTGGAGAACACTCAAAAAACTAGAAACTAACTAATTTCTGCTACTTGAGATTTTGATAGATAGGGAGAACTAGATTTGCTATTCAATGTAGGAATTGAGAAATAATTTCTTCTGTTGTATGAGGGGTAGTTGAAAATGAAATATTTTTGGAACTGAAGAAATTTAACTAGATAGGGAAAAGAAATTAATCGAGATAGCGACGTTGAAGGTATTAGAGAAATTTGTACATTTGGCTAAGGAGCAGATGCTGCAAGCAACAAATTTGAAGAAAATGTTTGATTTCTAATATATGTGGAATGGGACTTATCTGCAGATGGAGAAAATGCAACAAGTTAACCAATCGTTTGAAAATGATATTTTGCTAGGTACACAGAGTCGGCATTGTAGAGTTTGAAGTTAATGGAGGAATTGAATGTGGAGAACCTGCAAATTAGTTGAAACGAGCTATTTTCTGCTAGCTGAGAATTTGATGGATAGAGAGAACTAGATTTGCTGATCAGGTAGAAATTGGAAAATAATAGCTTCAGTTGAATGAGGTGTAGCTATAAATTAGGAGATTTTTAGAACTAAAGACATCAGGCAAAGAAAATAATAGAGATAGCGAGGTTGATGGCAATAGAGAAACTTTCACATTTGGAAAAGGAGCAGATGCTGCAAGCAACAAATTTCAAGAAAATGTGAGATTTCACAAATATGGGGAATGGGACATATCCACAGATGGAGAAGATGGAAGAAGTTGACCAATTGTTTGAAATTGATATTTAGCTAGGTACACAGAGCCAGCTTTGCGGAATTTGATGTTTCTGGAGGAATTGAATGTGGAGAACACGCAAAAAACTAGAAACTAACTACTTTCTGCTACTTGAGATTTTGATAGATAGGGAGAACTAGATTTGCTATTCAATGTAGGAATTGAGAAATAATGTCTTCTGTTGTATGAGGGGTAGTTGAAAATGAAATATTTTTGGAACTGAGGAAACTTAACTAGATAGGGAAAAGAAATTAATCGAGATAGCGACGTTGATGGTATTAGAGAAATTTGTACATTTGGCTAAGGAGCGGATGCTGCAAGCAACAAATTTCAAGAAAATGTGAGATTTCTAAAATATGGGGAACGGGACATATCTGCAGATGGAGAAAATGCAAGAAGTTGTCCAATCATTTGAAATTGATATTTTGCTAGGTACACAGAGTCGGCGTTGCAGAGTTTGAAGTTAATGGAGGAATTGAATGTGGAGAACCTGCAAATTAGTTGAAACGAGGTATTTTCTGCTAGCTGAGAATTTGATGGATAGAGAGAACTAGATTTGCTGATCAAGGTAGAAATTGGAAAATAATAGCTTTAGTTGAATGAGGTGTAGCTATTAATTAGGAAATTTTTAGAACTAAAGACATCAGGCAAAGAAAATAATAGAGATAGCGAGGATGATGGCAATAGAGAAACTTTTACATTTGGAAAAGGAGCAGATGCTGCAAGCAACAAATTTCAAGAAAATGTGAGATTTCACAAATATGGAGAATGGGACATATGCACAGATGGAGAAGATGGAAGAAGTTGACCAATTGTTTGAAATTGATATTTAGCTAGGTACACAGAGCCAGCTTTGCAGAATTTGATGTTTCTGGAGGAATTGAATGTGGAGAACACGCAAAAAACTAGAAACTAACTAATTTCTGCTACCTGAGATTTTGATGGATGGAGAGAAGTAGATTTGCTATACAAGGTAGAAATTGACAAATAATTGCTTCAGTTGTATGAAGGGTAGTCGGAAATGAATTATTCTTCGAAGTGACGAAATTTAACTAGATAGGCAAAAGAAATGAATAGAGTTAGCGACGTTGCTGGTATTAGAGAAATTTGTACATTTGGCTAAGGAGCAGATGCTGCAAGCAACAAATTCCAAGAAAATGTGAGATTTCTAAAATATGTGGAATGGGACTTATCTGCAGATGGAGAAAATGCAACAAGTTAACCAATCGTTTGAAGATGATATTTTGCTAGGTACACAGAGTCGGCATTGCAGAGTTTGAAGTTAATGGAGGAATTGAATGTGGAGAACCTGCAAATTAGTTGAAACGAGCTATTTTCTGCTAGCTGAGAATTTGATGGATAGAGAGAACTAGATTTGCTGATCAAGGTAGAAATTGGAAAATAATAGCTTCAGTTGAATGAGGTGTAGCTATAAATTAGGAGATTTTTAGAACTAAAGACATTTATCTAGATAGGCAAAATAAATTAATACAGAGAGCGAGGTTGATGGAAATGGAGAAATTTGTACATTTGGCTAAGGAACACATGCTGCGAGCAACAAATTTCAAGAAAATGTGAGATTTCACAAATTTGGGGAATGGGACATATCTGCAGATGGAGAAAATGCAAGAAGTTGACCAATCGTTTGAAATTGATATTTTGCTAGGTACACCGAGTCAGCATTGCAGAATTTGAAGTTTATGGAGGAATTGAATGTGGAGAACCTGCAAATTAGTTGAAACGAACTATTTTCTGCTAACTCAGAATTTGATGGATAGAGAGAACTAGATTTGCTGATCAAGGTGGAAATCGGAAAATAACAGCTCCGGATGAATGAGGTGCAGTTGCGAATGAGATTTTTAGAACTAAAGGCATTTATCTAGATAGGCAAATGAATTAATAGAGATAGCGAGGTTGATGGCAATAGAGAAACTTTTACATTTGGAAAAGGAGCAGATGCTGCAAGCAACAAATTTCAAGAAAATGTGAGATTTCACAATATGGGGAATGGGACATATCCACAGATGGAGAAGATGGAACAAGTTGACCAATTGTTTGAAATTGATATTTAGCTAGGTACACAGAGCCAGCTTTGCAGAATTTGATGTTTCTGGAGGAATTGAATGTGGAGAACACTCAAAAAACTAGAAACTAACTAATTTCTGCTACTTGAGATTTTGATAGATAGGGAGAACTAGATTTGCTATTCAATGTAGGAATTGAGAAATAATTTCTTCTGTTGTATGAGGGGTAGTTGAAAATGAAATATTTTTGGAACTGAAGAAATTTAACTAGATAGGGAAAAGAAATTAATCGAGATAGCGACGTTGAAGGTATTAGAGAAATTTGTACATTTGGCTAAGGAGCAGATGCTGCAAGCAACAAATTTGAAGAAAATGTTTGATTTCTAATATATGTGGAATGGGACTTATCTGCAGATGGAGAAAATGCAACAAGTTAACCAATCGTTTGAAAATGATATTTTGCTAGGTACACAGAGTCGGCATTGTAGAGTTTGAAGTTAATGGAGGAATTGAATGTGGAGAACCTGCAAATTAGTTGAAACGAGCTATTTTCTGCTAGCTGAGAATTTGATGGATAGAGAGAACTAGATTTGCTGATCAGGTAGAAATTGGAAAATAATAGCTTCAGTTGAATGAGGTGTAGCTATAAATTAGGAGATTTTTAGAACTAAAGACATCAGGCAAAGAAAATAATAGAGATAGCGAGGTTGATGGCAATAGAGAAACTTTCACATTTGGAAAAGGAGCAGATGCTGCAAGCAACAAATTTCAAGAAAATGTGAGATTTCACAAATATGGGGAATGGGACATATCCACAGATGGAGAAGATGGAAGAAGTTGACCAATTGTTTGAAATTGATATTTAGCTAGGTACACAGAGCCAGCTTTGCGGAATTTGATGTTTCTGGAGGAATTGAATGTGGAGAACACGCAAAAAACTAGAAACTAACTACTTTCTGCTACTTGAGATTTTGATAGATAGGGAGAACTAGATTTGCTATTCAATGTAGGAATTGAGAAATAATGTCTTCTGTTGTATGAGGGGTAGTTGAAAATGAAATATTTTTGGAACTGAGGAAACTTAACTAGATAGGGAAAAGAAATTAATCGAGATAGCGACGTTGATGGTATTAGAGAAATTTGTACATTTGGCTAAGGAGCGGATGCTGCAAGCAACAAATTTCAAGAAAATGTGAGATTTCTAAAATATGGGGAACGGGACATATCTGCAGATGGAGAAAATGCAAGAAGTTGTCCAATCATTTGAAATTGATATTTTGCTAGGTACACAGAGTCGGCGTTGCAGAGTTTGAAGTTAATGGAGGAATTGAATGTGGAGAACCTGCAAATTAGTTGAAACGAGGTATTTTCTGCTAGCTGAGAATTTGATGGATAGAGAGAACTAGATTTGCTGATCAAGGTAGAAATTGGAAAATAATAGCTTTAGTTGAATGAGGTGTAGCTATTAATTAGGAAATTTTTAGAACTAAAGACATCAGGCAAAGAAAATAATAGAGATAGCGAGGATGATGGCAATAGAGAAACTTTTACATTTGGAAAAGGAGCAGATGCTGCAAGCAACAAATTTCAAGAAAATGTGAGATTTCACAAATATGGAGAATGGGATATATGCACAGATGGAGAAGATGGAAGAAGTTGACCAATTGTTTGAAATTGATATTTAGCTAGGTACACAGAGCCAGCTTTGCAGAATTTGATGTTTCTGGAGGAATTGAATGTGGAGAACACGCAAAAAACTAGAAACTAACTAATTTCTGCTACCTGAGATTTTGATGGATGGAGAGAAGTAGATTTGCTATACAAGGTAGAAATTGACAAATAATTGCTTCAGTTGTATGAAGGGTAGTCGGAAATGAATTATTCTTCGAAGTGACGAAATTTAACTAGATAGGCAAAAGAAATGAATAGAGTTAGCGACGTTGCTGGTATTAGAGAAATTTGTACATTTGGCTAAGGAGCAGATGCTGCAAGCAACAAATTCCAAGAAAATGTGAGATTTCTAAAATATGTGGAATGGGACTTATCTGCAGATGGAGAAAATGCAACAAGTTAACCAATCGTTTGAAGATGATATTTTGCTAGGTACACAGAGTCGGCATTGCAGAGTTTGAAGTTAATGGAGGAATTGAATGTGGAGAACCTGCAAATTAGTTGAAACGAGCTATTTTCTGCTAGCTGAGAATTTGATGGATAGAGAGAACTAGATTTGCTGATCAAGGTAGAAATTGGAAAATAATAGCTTCAGTTGAATGAGGTGTAGCTATAAATTAGGAGATTTTTAGAACTAAAGACATTTATCTAGATAGGCAAAATAAATTAATACAGAGAGCGAGGTTGATGGAAATGGAGAAATTTGTACATTTGGCTAAGGAACACATGCTGCGAGCAACAAATTTCAAGAAAATGTGAGATTTCACAAATTTGGGGAATGGGACATATCTGCAGATGGAGAAAATGCAAGAAGTTGACCAATCGTTTGAAATTGATATTTTGCTAGGTACACCGAGTCAGCATTGCAGAATTTGAAGTTTATGGAGGAATTGAATGTGGAGAACCTGCAAATTAGTTGAAACGAACTATTTTCTGCTAACTCAGAATTTGATGGATAGAGAGAACTAGATTTGCTGATCAAGGTGGAAATCGGAAAATAACAGCTCCGGATGAATGAGGTGCAGTTGCGAATGAGATTTTTAGAACTAAAGGCATTTATCTAGATAGGCAAATGAATTAATAGAGATAGCGAGGTTGATGGCAATAGAGAAACTTTTACATTTGGAAAAGGAGCAGATGCTGCAAGCAACAAATTTCAAGAAAATGTGAGATTTCACAATATGGGGAATGGGACATATCCACAGATGGAGAAGATGGAACAAGTTGACCAATTGTTTGAAATTGATATTTAGCTAGGTACACAGAGCCAGCTTTGCAGAATTTGATGTTTCTGGAGGAATTGAATGTGGAGAACACTCAAAAAACTAGAAACTAACTAATTTCTGCTACTTGAGATTTTGATAGATAGGGAGAACTAGATTTGCTATTCAATGTAGGAATTGAGAAATAATTTCTTCTGTTGTATGAGGGGTAGTTGAAAATGAAATATTTTTGGAACTGAAGAAATTTAACTAGATAGGGAAAAGAAATTAATCGAGATAGCGACGTTGAAGGTATTAGAGAAATTTGTACATTTGGCTAAGGAGCAGATGCTGCAAGCAACAAATTTCAAGAAAATGTGAGATTTTTAAAATATGGGGAACGGGACATATCTGCAGATGGAGAAAATGCAAGAAGTTGTCCAATCATTTGAAATTGATATTTTGCTAGGTACACAGAGTCGGCATTGCAGAGTTTGAAGTTAATGGAGGAATTGAATGTGGAGAACCTGCAAATTAGTTGAAACGAGGTATTTTCTGCTAGCTGAGAATTTGATGGATAGAGAGAACTAGATTTGCTGATCAAGGTAGAAATTGGAAAATAATAGCTTCAGTTGAATGAGGTGTAGCTATAAATTAGGAGATTTTTAGAACTAAAGACATTTATCTAGATAGGCAAATGAATTAATAGAGATAGCGAGGTTGATGGCAAAAGAGAAACTTCTACATTTGGATAAAGAGCAGATGATGCAAGCAACAAATTTCAAGGAACTGTGAGATTTCTCAAATTTGGGGAATGGGACATCTCTACAGATGGAGAACATGGAACAAGTTGACCAATTGCTTGAAATTGATATTTTGCTATGTGCGGAAAGCCAGCTGTGAACAATTTGAATCTTAAGGAGGAATGGACAGTGGAGAATTTGCAGATTAGTTGAAACTAACTCATTTCTGCTAACTGAGAATTTGATGGATAGCGAGAACTAGATTTGCTGATCAAGGTAGAAATTGGAAAATAATAGCTTCAGTTGAATGAGGTGTAGCTATAAATTAGGAGATTTTTAGAACTAAAGACATCAGGCAAAGAAAATAATAGAGATAGCGAGGATGATGGCAATAGAGAAACTTTCACATTTGGAAAAGGAGCAGATGCTGCAAGCAACAAATTTCATGAAAATGTGAGATTTCACAAATATGGGGAATGGGACATATCCACAGATGGAGAAGATGGAAGAAGTTGACCAATTGTTTGAAATTGATATTTAGCTAGGTACACAGAGCCAGCTTTGCAGAATTTGATGTTTCTGGAGGAATTGAATGTGGAGAACACGCAAAAAACTAGAAACTAACTAATTTCTGCTACCTGAGATTTTGATGGATGGAGAGAAGTAGATTTGCTATACAAGGTAGAAATTGACAAATAATTGCTTCAGTTGTATGAGGGGTAGTCGGAAATGAATTATTCTTCGAAGTGACGAAATTTAACTAGATAGGCAAAAGAAATGAATAGAGTTAGCGACGTTGCTGGTATTAGAGAAATTTGTACATTTGGCTAAGGAGCAGATGCTGCAAGCAACAAATTTCAAGAAAATGTGAGATTTCTAAAATATGTGGAATGGGACTTATCTGCAGATGGAGAAAATGCAACAAGTTAACCAATCGTTTGAAAATGATATTTTGCTAGGTACACAGAGTCGGCATTGCAGAGTTTGAAGTTAATGGAGGAATTGAATGTGGAGAACCTGCAAATTAGTTGAAACGAGCTATTTTCTGCTAGCTGAGAATTTGATGGATAGAGAGAACTAGATTTGCTGATCAAGGTAGAAATTGGAAAATAATAGCTTCAGTTGAATGAGGTGTAGCTATAAATTAGGAGATTTTTAGAACTAAAGACATTTATCTAGATAGGCAAAATAAATTAATACAGAGAGCGAGGTTGATGGAAATGGAGAAATTTGTACATTTGGCTAAGGAACACATGCTGCGAGCAACAAATTTCAAGAAAATGTGAGATTTCACAAATTTGGGGAATGGGACATATCTGCAGATGGAGAAAATGCAAGAAGTTGACCAATCGTTTGAAATTGATATTTTGCTAGGTACACCGAGTCAGCATTGCAGAATTTGAAGTTTATGGAGGAATTGAATGTGGAGAACCAGCAAATTAGTTGAAACGAACTATTTTCTGCTAACTCAGAATTTGATGGATAGAGAGAACTAGATTTGCTGATCAAGGTGGAAATCGGAAAATAACAGCTCCGGATGAATGAGGTGCAGTTGCAAATGAGATTTTTTGAACTAAAGACATTTATCTAGATAGGCAAATGAATTAATAGAGATAGCGAGGTTGATGGCAAAAGAGAAACTTCTACATTTGGATAAAGAGCAGATGATGCAAGCAACAAATTTCATGGAAATGTGAGATTTCTCAAATTTGGGGAATGGGACATCTCTACAGATGGAGAACATTTAACAAGTTGACCAATTGCTTGAAATTGATATTTTGCTATGTGCAGAAAGCAAGCTGTGAACACTTTGAATCTTAAGGAGGAATGGACAGTGGAGAATTTGCAGATTAGTTGAAACTAACTCATTTCTGCTAACTGAGAATTTGATGGATAGCGAGAACCAGATTTGCTGATCAAGGTAGAAATTGGAAAATAATAGCTTAAGTTAAATGAGGGGTACCTATAAATTAGGAGATTTTAAGAACTAAAGACATTTATCTAGATAAGCAAATAAATTCATATAGATAGCGAGGTTGATGGAAATGGAGAAACTTGTACATTTGGATAAAGATCAGATGCTGCAAGCAACAAATTTCAAGAAAATGTGAGATTTCACAAATATGGGGAATGGGACATATCCACAGATGGAGAAGATGGAAGAAGTTGACCAATTGTTTGAAATTGGTATTTAGCTAGGTACACAGAGCCAGCTTTGCAGAGTTTGATGTTTCTGGAGGAATTGAATGTAGAGAACACGCAAAAAACTAGAAACTAACTAATTTCTGCTACCTGAGATTTTGATGGATGGAGAGAAGTAGATTTGCTATACAAGGTAGAAAGTGACAAATAATTGCTTCAGTTGTATGAGGGGTAGTCGGAAATGAATTATTCTTCGAACTGACGAAATTTAACTAGATAGGCAAAAGAAATTATTAGAGTTAGCGACGTTGATGGTATTAGAGAAATTTGTACATTTGGCTAAGGAGCAGATGCTGCAAGCAACAAATTTGAAGAAAATGTTTGATTTCTAATATATGTGGAATGGGACTTATCTGCAGATGGAGAAAATGCAACAAGTTAACCAATCGTTTGAAAATGATATTTTGCTAGGTACACAGAGTCGGCATTGTAGAGTTTGAAGTTAATGGAGGAATTGAATGTGGAGAACCTGCAAATTAGTTGAAACGAGCTATTTTCTGCTAGCTGAGAATTTGATGGATAGAGAGAACTAGATTTGCTGATCAGGTAGAAATTGGAAAATAATAGCTTCAGTTGAATGAGGTGTAGCTATAAATTAGGAGATTTTTAGAACTAAAGACATCAGGCAAAGAAAATAATAGAGATAGCGAGGTTGATGGCAATAGAGAAACTTTCACATTTGGAAAAGGAGCAGATGCTGCAAGCAACAAATTTCAAGAAAATGTGAGATTTCACAAATATGGGGAATGGGACATATCCACAGATGGAGAAGAAGGAACAAGTTGACCAATTGTTTGAAATTGATATTTAGCTAGGTACACAGAGCCAGCTTTGCGGAATTTGATGTTTCTGGAGGAATTGAATGTGGAGAACACGCAAAAAACTAGAAACTAACTAATTTCTGCTACTTGAGATTTTGATAGATAGGGAGAACTAGATTTGCTATTCAATGTAGGAATTGAGAAATAATGTCTTCTGTTGTATGAGGGGTAGTTGAAAATGAAATATTTTTGGAACTGAAGAAACTTAACTAGATAGGGAAAAGAAATTAATCGAGATAGCGACGTTGATGGTATTAGAGAAATTTGTACATTTGGCAAAGGAGCGGATGCTGCAAGCAACAAATTTCAAGAAAATGTGAGATTTCTAAAATATGGGGAACGGGACATATCTGCAGATGGAGAAAATGCAAGAAGTTGTCCAATCATTTGAAATTGATATTTTGCTAGGTACACAGAGTCGGCGTTGCAGAATTTGAAGTTTATGGAGGAATTGAATGTGGAGAACGTGCTAATTATTTGCAACTAACTTTTTTCCGCTAACTGAGAATTTGATGGATAGAGAGAACTAGATTTGCTGATCAAGGTAGAAATTGGAAAATAATAGCTTTAGTTGAATGAGGTGTAGCTTTTAATTAGGAAATTTTTAGAACTAAAGACATCAGGCAAAGAAAATAATAGAGATAGCGAGGATGATGGCAATAGAGAAACTTTTACATTTGGAAAAGGAGCAGATGCTGCAAGCAACAAATTTCAAGAAAATGTGAGATTTCACAAATATGGAGAATGGGACATATGCACAGATGGAGAAGATGGAAGAAGTTGACCAATTGTTTGAAATTGATATTTAGCTAGGTACACAGAGCCAGCTTTGCAGAATTTGATGTTTCTGGAGGAATTGAATGTGGAGAACACGCAAAAAACTAGAAACTAACTAATTTCTGCTACCTGAGATTTTGATGGATGGAGAGAAGTAGATTTGCTATACAAGGTAGAAATTGACAAATAATTACTTCAGTTGTATGAAGGGTAGTCGGAAATGAATTATTCTTCGAAGTGACGAAATTTAACTAGATAGGCAAAAGAAATGAATAGAGTTAGCGACGTTGCTGGTATTAGAGAAATTTGTACATTTGGCTAAGGAGCAGATGCTGCAAGCAACAAATTTCAAGAAAATGTGAGATTTCTAAAATATGTGGAATGGGACTTATCTGCAGATGGAGAAAATGAAACAAGTTAACCAATCGTTTGAAGATGATATTTTGCTAGGTACACAGAGTCGGCATTGCAGAGTTTGAAGTTAATGGAGGAATTGAATGTGGAGAAACTGCAAATTAGTTGAAACGAGCTATTTTCTGCTAGCTGAGAATTTGATGGATAGAGAGAACTAGATTTGCTGATCAAGGTAGAAATTGGAAAATAATAGCTTCAGTTGAATGAGGTGTAGCTATAAATTAGGAGATTTTTAGAACTAAAGACATTTATCTAGATAGGCAAAATAAATTAATACAGAGAGCGAGGTTGATGGAAATGGAGAAATTTGTACATTTGGCTAAGGAACACATGCTGCGAGCAACAAATTTCAAGAAAATGTGAGATTTCACAAATTTGGGGAATGGGACATATCTGCAGATGGAGAAAATGCAAGAAGTTGACCAATCGTTTGAAATTGATATTTTGCTACGTACACCGAGTCAGCATTGCAGAATTTGAAGTTTATGGAGGAATTGAATGTGGAGAACCTGCAAATTAGTTGAAACGAACTATTTTCTGCTAACTCAGAATTTGATGGATAGAGAGAACTAGATTTGCTGATCAAGGTGGAAATCGGAAAATAACAGCTCCGGCTGAATGAGGTGCAGTTGCGAATGAGATTTTTAGAACTAAAGACATTTATCTAGATAGGCAAATGAATTAATAGAGATAGCGAGGTTGATGGCAAAAGAGAAACTTCTACATTTGGATAAAGAGCAGATGATGCAAGCAACAAATTTCATGGAAATGTGAGATTTCTCAAATTTGGGGAATGGGACATCTCTACAGATGGAGAACATGGAACAAGTTGACCTATTGCTTGAAATTGATATTTTGCTATGTGCGGAAAGCCAGCTGTGAACAAGTTGAATCTTAAGGAGGAATGGACAGTGGAGAATTTGCAGATTAGTTGAAACTAACTCATTTCTGCTAACTGAGAATTTGATGGATAGCGAGAACTAGATTTGCTGATCAAGGTAGAAATTGGAAAATAATAGCTTAAGTTAAATGAGGGGTACCTATAAATTAGGAGATTTTAAGAACTAAAGACATTTATCTAGATAGGCAAATAAATTCATATAGATAGCGAGGTTGATGGAAATGGAGAAACTTGTACATTTGGATAAAGAGCAGATGCTGCAAGCAACAAATTTCAAGAAAATGTGAGATTTCACAAATATGGGGAATGGGACATATCCACAGATGGAGAAGATGGAAGAAGTTGACCAATTGTTTGAAATTGATATTTAGCTAGGTACACAGAGCCAGCTTTGCAGAGTTTGATGTTTCTGGAGGAATTGAATGTGGAGAACACGCAAAAAACTAGAAACTAACTAATTTCTGCTACCTGAGATTTTGATGGATGGAGAGAAGTAGATTTCCTATACTAGGTAGAAAGTGACAAATAATTGCTTCAGTTGTATGAAGGGTAGTCGGAAATGAATTATTCTTCGAACTGACGAAATTTAACTAGATAGGCAAAAGAAATTATTAGAGTTAGCGACGTTGCTGGTATTAGAGAAATTTGTACATTTGGCTAAGGAGCAGATGCTGCAAGCAACAAATTTGAAGAAAATGTTTGATTTCTAATATATGTGGAATGGGACTTATCTGCAGATGGAGAAAATGCAACAAGTTAACCAATCGTTTGAAAATGATATTTTGCTAGGTACACAGAGTCGGCATTGTAGAGTTTGAAGTTAATGGAGGAATTGAATGTGGAGAACCTGCAAATTAGTTGAAACGAGCTATTTTCTGCTAGCTGAGAATTTGATGGATAGAGAGAACTAGATTTGCTGATCAGGTAGAAATTGGAAAATAATAGCTTCAGTTGAATGAGGTGTAGCTATAAATTAGGAGATTTTTAGAACTAAAGACATCAGGCAAAGAAAATAATAGAGATAGCGAGGTTGATGGCAATAGAGAAACTTTCACATTTGGAAAAGGAGCAGATGCTGCAAGCAACAAATTTCAAGAAAATGTGAGATTTCACAAATATGGGGAATGGGACATATCCACAGATGGAGAAGAAGGAACAAGTTGACCAATTGTTTGAAATTGATATTTAGCTAGGTACACAGAGCCAGCTTTGCGGAATTTGATGTTTCTGGAGGAATTGAATGTGGAGAACACGCAAAAAACTAGAAACTAACTAATTTCTGCTACTTGAGATTTTGATAGATAGGGAGAACTAGATTTGCTATTCAATGTAGGAATTGAGAAATAATGTCTTCTGTTGTATGAGGGGTAGTTGAAAATGAAATATTTTTGGAACTGAAGAAACTTAACTAGATAGGGAAAAGAAATTAATCGAGATAGCGACGTTGATGGTATTAGAGAAATTTGTACATTTGGCAAAGGAGCGGATGCTGCAAGCAACAAATTTCAAGAAAATGTGAGATTTCTAAAATATGGGGAACGGGACATATCTGCAGATGGAGAAAATGCAAGAAGTTGTCCAATCATTTGAAATTGATATTTTGCTAGGTACACAGAGTCGGCGTTGCAGAGTTTGAAGTTAATGGAGGAATTGAATGTGGAGAACCTGCAAATTAGTTGAAACGAGGTATTTTCTGCTAGCTGAGAATTTGATGGATAGAGAGAACTAGATTTGCTGATCAAGGTAGAAATTGGAAAATAATAGCTTCAGTTGAATGAGGGGTAGCTATAAATTAGGAGATATTTAGAACTAAAGACATTTATCTAGATAGGCAAAATAAATTAATACAGATAGCGAGGTTGATGGAAATGGAGCAACTTGTACATTTGGATAAGGAACAGATGTTGCGAGCAACAAATTTCAAGAAAATGTGAGATTTCACAAAATTGGGGAATGGGACATATCTGCAGATGGAGAAAATGCAAGAAGTTGACCAATCGTTTGAAAATGATATTTTGCTAGGTACACAGAGTCAGCATTGCAGAATTTGAAGTTTATGGAGGAATTGAATGTGGAGAACGTGCTAATTATTTGCAACTAACTTTTTTCCGCTAACTGAGAATTTGATGGATAGAGAGAACTAGATTTGCTGATCAAGGTAGAAATTGGAAAATAATAGCTTTAGTTGAATGAGGTGTAGCTTTTAATTAGGAAATTTTTAGAACTAAAGACATCAGGCAAAGAAAATAATAGAGATAGCGAGGATGATGGCAATAGAGAAACTTTTACATTTGGAAAAGGAGCAGATGCTGCAAGCAACAAATTTCAAGAAAATGTGAGATTTCACAAATATGGAGAATGGGACATATGCACAGATGGAGAAGATGGAAGAAGTTGACCAATTGTTTGAAATTGATATTTAGCTAGGTACACAGAGCCAGCTTTGCAGAATTTGATGTTTCTGGAGGAATTGAATGTGGAGAACACGCAAAAAACTAGAAACTAACTAATTTCTGCTACCTGAGATTTTGATGGATGGAGAGAAGTAGATTTGCTATACAAGGTAGAAATTGACAAATAATTACTTCAGTTGTATGAAGGGTAGTCGGAAATGAATTATTCTTCGAAGTGACGAAATTTAACTAGATAGGCAAAAGAAATGAATAGAGTTAGCGACGTTGCTGGTATTAGAGAAATTTGTACATTTGGCTAAGGAGCAGATGCTGCAAGCAACAAATTTCAAGAAAATGTGAGATTTCTAAAATATGTGGAATGGGACTTATCTGCAGATGGAGAAAATGAAACAAGTTAACCAATCGTTTGAAGATGATATTTTGCTAGGTACACAGAGTCGGCATTGCAGAGTTTGAAGTTAATGGAGGAATTGAATGTGGAGAAACTGCAAATTAGTTGAAACGAGCTATTTTCTGCTAGCTGAGAATTTGATGGATAGAGAGAACTAGATTTGCTGATCAAGGTAGAAATTGGAAAATAATAGCTTCAGTTGAATGAGGTGTAGCTATAAATTAGGAGATTTTTAGAACTAAAGACATTTATCTAGATAGGCAAAATAAATTAATACAGAGAGCGAGGTTGATGGAAATGGAGAAATTTGTACATTTGGCTAAGGAACACATGCTGCGAGCAACAAATTTCAAGAAAATGTGAGATTTCACAAATTTGGGGAATGGGACATATCTGCAGATGGAGAAAATGCAAGAAGTTGACCAATCGTTTGAAATTGATATTTTGCTACGTACACCGAGTCAGCATTGCAGAATTTGAAGTTTATGGAGGAATTGAATGTGGAGAACCTGCAAATTAGTTGAAACGAACTATTTTCTGCTAACTCAGAATTTGATGGATAGAGAGAACTAGATTTGCTGATCAAGGTGGAAATCGGAAAATAACAGCTCCGGCTGAATGAGGTGCAGTTGCGAATGAGATTTTTAGAACTAAAGACATTTATCTAGATAGGCAAATGAATTAATAGAGATAGCGAGGTTGATGGCAAAAGAGAAACTTCTACATTTGGATAAAGAGCAGATGATGCAAGCAACAAATTTCATGGAAATGTGAGATTTCTCAAATTTGGGGAATGGGACATCTCTACAGATGGAGAACATGGAACAAGTTGACCTATTGCTTGAAATTGATATTTTGCTATGTGCAGAAAGCCAGCTGTGAACAAGTTGAATCTTAAGGAGGAATGGACAGTGGAGAATTTGCAGATTAGTTGAAACTAACTCATTTCTGCTAACTGAGAATTTGATGGATAGCGAGAACTAGATTTGCTGATCAAGGTAGAAATTGGAAAATAATAGCTTAAGTTAAATGAGGGGTACCTATAAATTAGGAGATTTTAAGAACTAAAGACATTTATCTAGATAGGCAAATAAATTCATATAGATAGCGAGGTTGATGGAAATGGAGAAACTTGTACATTTGGATAAAGAGCAGATGCTGCAAGCAACAAATTTCAAGAAAATGTGAGATTTCACAAATATGGGGAATGGGACATATCCACAGATGGAGAAGATGGAAGAAGTTGACCAATTGTTTGAAATTGATATTTAGCTAGGTACACAGAGCCAGCTTTGCAGAGTTTGATGTTTCTGGAGGAATTGAATGTGGAGAACACGCAAAAAACTAGAAACTAACTAATTTCTGCTACCTGAGATTTTGATGGATGGAGAGAAGTAGATTTCCTATACTAGGTAGAAAGTGACAAATAATTGCTTCAGTTGTATGAAGGGTAGTCGGAAATGAATTATTCTTCGAACTGACGAAATTTAACTAGATAGGCAAAAGAAATTATTAGAGTTAGCGACGTTGCTGGTATTAGAGAAATTTGTACATTTGGCTAAGGAGCAGATGCTGCAAGCAACAAATTTGAAGAAAATGTTTGATTTCTAATATATGTGGAATGGGACTTATCTGCAGATGGAGAAAATGCAACAAGTTAACCAATCGTTTGAAAATGATATTTTGCTAGGTACACAGAGTCGGCATTGTAGAGTTTGAAGTTAATGGAGGAATTGAATGTGGAGAACCTGCAAATTAGTTGAAACGAGCTATTTTCTGCTAGCTGAGAATTTGATGGATAGAGAGAACTAGATTTGCTGATCAGGTAGAAATTGGAAAATAATAGCTTCAGTTGAATGAGGTGTAGCTATAAATTAGGAGATTTTTAGAACTAAAGACATCAGGCAAAGAAAATAATAGAGATAGCGAGGTTGATGGCAATAGAGAAACTTTCACATTTGGAAAAGGAGCAGATGCTGCAAGCAACAAATTTCAAGAAAATGTGAGATTTCACAAATATGGGGAATGGGACATATCCACAGATGGAGAAGAAGGAACAAGTTGACCAATTGTTTGAAATTGATATTTAGCTAGGTACACAGAGCCAGCTTTGCGGAATTTGATGTTTCTGGAGGAATTGAATGTGGAGAACACGCAAAAAACTAGAAACTAACTAATTTCTGCTACTTGAGATTTTGATAGATAGGGAGAACTAGATTTGCTATTCAATGTAGGAATTGAGAAATAATGTCTTCTGTTGTATGAGGGGTAGTTGAAAATGAAATATTTTTGGAACTGAAGAAACTTAACTAGATAGGGAAAAGAAATTAATCGAGATAGCGACGTTGATGGTATTAGAGAAATTTGTACATTTGGCAAAGGAGCGGATGCTGCAAGCAACAAATTTCAAGAAAATGTGAGATTTCTAAAATATGGGGAACGGGACATATCTGCAGATGGAGAAAATGCAAGAAGTTGTCCAATCATTTGAAATTGATATTTTGCTAGGTACACAGAGTCGGCGTTGCAGAGTTTGAAGTTAATGGAGGAATTGAATGTGGAGAACCTGCAAATTAGTTGAAACGAGGTATTTTCTGCTAGCTGAGAATTTGATGGATAGAGAGAACTAGATTTGCTGATCAAGGTAGAAATTGGAAAATAATAGCTTCAGTTGAATGAGGGGTAGCTATAAATTAGGAGATATTTAGAACTAAAGACATTTATCTAGATAGGCAAAATAAATTAATACAGATAGCGAGGTTGATGGAAATGGAGCAACTTGTACATTTGGATAAGGAACAGATGTTGCGAGCAACAAATTTCAAGAAAATGTGAGATTTCACAAAATTGGGGAATGGGACATATCTGCAGATGGAGAAAATGCAAGAAGTTGACCAATCGTTTGAAAATGATATTTTGCTAGGTACACAGAGTCAGCATTGCAGAATTTGAAGTTTATGGAGGAATTGAATGTGGAGAACGTGCTAATTATTTGCAACTAACTTTTTTCCGCTAACTGAGAATTTGATGGATAGAGAGAACTAGATTTGCTGATCAAGGTAGAAATTGGAAAATAATAGCTTTAGTTGAATGAGGTGTAGCTTTTAATTAGGAAATTTTTAGAACTAAAGACATCAGGCAAAGAAAATAATAGAGATAGCGAGGATGATGGCAATAGAGAAACTTTTACATTTGGAAAAGGAGCAGATGCTGCAAGCAACAAATTTCAAGAAAATGTGAGATTTCACAAATATGGAGAATGGGACATATGCACAGATGGAGAAGATGGAAGAAGTTGACCAATTGTTTGAAATTGATATTTAGCTAGGTACACAGAGCCAGCTTTGCAGAATTTGATGTTTCTGGAGGAATTGAATGTGGAGAACACGCAAAAAACTAGAAACTAACTAATTTCTGCTACCTGAGATTTTGATGGATGGAGAGAAGTAGATTTGCTATACAAGGTAGAAATTGACAAATAATTACTTCAGTTGTATGAAGGGTAGTCGGAAATGAATTATTCTTCGAAGTGACGAAATTTAACTAGATAGGCAAAAGAAATGAATAGAGTTAGCGACGTTGCTGGTATTAGAGAAATTTGTACATTTGGCTAAGGAGCAGATGCTGCAAGCAACAAATTCCAAGAAAATGTGAGATTTCTAAAATATGTGGAATGGGACTTATCTGCAGATGGAGAAAATGAAACAAGTTAACCAATCGTTTGAAGATGATATTTTGCTAGGTACACAGAGTCGGCATTGCAGAGTTTGAAGTTAATGGAGGAATTGAATGTGGAGAAACTGCAAATTAGTTGAAACGAGCTATTTTCTGCTAGCTGAGAATTTGATGGATAGAGAGAACTAGATTTGCTGATCAAGGTAGAAATTGGAAAATAATAGCTTCAGTTGAATGAGGTGTAGCTATAAATTAGGAGATTTTTAGAACTAAAGACATTTATCTAGATAGGCAAAATAAATTAATACAGAGAGCGAGGTTGATGGAAATGGAGAAATTTGTACATTTGGCTAAGGAACACATGCTGCGAGCAACAAATTTCAAGAAAATGTGAGATTTCACAAATTTGGGGAATGGGACATATCTGCAGATGGAGAAAATGCAAGAAGTTGACCAATCGTTTGAAATTGATATTTTGCTACGTACACCGAGTCAGCATTGCAGAATTTGAAGTTTATGGAGGAATTGAATGTGGAGAACCTGCAAATTAGTTGAAACGAACTATTTTCTGCTAACTCAGAATTTGATGGATAGAGAGAACTAGATTTGCTGATCAAGGTGGAAATCGGAAAATAACAGCTCCGGCTGAATGAGGTGCAGTTGCGAATGAGATTTTTAGAACTAAAGACATTTATCTAGATAGGCAAATGAATTAATAGAGATAGCGAGGTTGATGGCAAAAGAGAAACTTCTACATTTGGATAAAGAGCAGATGATGCAAGCAACAAATTTCATGGAAATGTGAGATTTCTCAAATTTGGGGAATGGGACATCTCTACAGATGGAGAACATGGAACAAGTTGACCTATTGCTTGAAATTGATATTTTGCTATGTGCGGAAAGCCAGCTGTGAACAAGTTGAATCTTAAGGAGGAATGGACAGTGGAGAATTTGCAGATTAGTTGAAACTAACTCATTTCTGCTAACTGAGAATTTGATGGATAGCGAGAACTAGATTTGCTGATCAAGGTAGAAATTGGAAAATAATAGCTTAAGTTAAATGAGGGGTACCTATAAATTAGGAGATTTTAAGAACTAAAGACATTTATCTAGATAGGCAAATAAATTCATATAGATAGCGAGGTTGATGGAAATGGAGAAACTTGTACATTTGGATAAAGAGCAGATGCTGCAAGCAACAAATTTCAAGAAAATGTGAGATTTCACAAATATGGGGAATGGGACATATCCACAGATGGAGAAGATGGAAGAAGTTGACCAATTGTTTGAAATTGATATTTAGCTAGGTACACAGAGCCAGCTTTGCAGAGTTTGATGTTTCTGGAGGAATTGAATGTGGAGAACACGCAAAAAACTAGAAACTAACTAATTTCTGCTACCTGAGATTTTGATGGATGGAGAGAAGTAGATTTCCTATACTAGGTAGAAAGTGACAAATAATTGCTTCAGTTGTATGAAGGGTAGTCGGAAATGAATTATTCTTCGAACTGACGAAATTTAACTAGATAGGCAAAAGAAATTATTAGAGTTAGCGACGTTGCTGGTATTAGAGAAATTTGTACATTTGGCTAAGGAGCAGATGCTGCAAGCAACAAATTTCAAGAAAATGTTTGATTTCTAATATATGTGGAATGGGACTTATCTGCAGATGGAGAAAATGCAACAAGTTAACCAATCGTTTGAAAATGATATTTTGCTAGGTACACAGAGTCGGCATTGTAGAGTTTGAAGTTAATGGAGGAATTGAATGTGGAGAACCTGCAAATTAGTTGAAACGAGCTATTTTCTGCTAGCTGAGAATTTGATGGATAGAGAGAACTAGATTTGCTGATCAGGTAGAAATTGGAAAATAATAGCTTCAGTTGAATGAGGTGTAGCTATAAATTAGGAGATTTTTAGAACTAAAGACATCAGGCAAAGAAAATAATAGAGATAGCGAGGTTGATGGCAATAGAGAAACTTTCACATTTGGAAAAGGAGCAGATGCTGCAAGCAACAAATTTCAAGAAAATGTGAGATTTCACAAATATGGGGAATGGGACATATCCACAGATGGAGAAGAAGGAACAAGTTGACCAATTGTTTGAAATTGATATTTAGCTAGGTACACAGAGCCAGCTTTGCGGAATTTGATGTTTCTGGAGGAATTGAATGTGGAGAACACGCAAAAAACTAGAAACTAACTAATTTCTGCTACTTGAGATTTTGATAGATAGGGAGAACTAGATTTGCTATTCAATGTAGGAATTGAGAAATAATGTCTTCTGTTGTATGAGGGGTAGTTGAAAATGAAATATTTTTGGAACTGAAGAAACTTAACTAGATAGGGAAAAGAAATTAATCGAGATAGCGACGTTGATGGTATTAGAGAAATTTGTACATTTGGCAAAGGAGCGGATGCTGCAAGCAACAAATTTCAAGAAAATGTGAGATTTCTAAAATATGGGGAACGGGACATATCTGCAGATGGAGAAAATGCAAGAAGTTGTCCAATCATTTGAAATTGATATTTTGCTAGGTACACAGAGTCGGCGTTGCAGAGTTTGAAGTTAATGGAGGAATTGAATGTGGAGAACCTGCAAATTAGTTGAAACGAGGTATTTTCTGCTAGCTGAGAATTTGATGGATAGAGAGAACTAGATTTGCTGATCAAGGTAGAAATTGGAAAATAATAGCTTCAGTTGAATGAGGGGTAGCTATAAATTAGGAGATATTTAGAACTAAAGACATTTATCTAGATAGGCAAAATAAATTAATACAGATAGCGAGGTTGATGGAAATGGAGCAACTTGTACATTTGGATAAGGAACAGATGTTGCGAGCAACAAATTTCAAGAAAATGTGAGATTTCACAAAATTGGGGAATGGGACATATCTGCAGATGGAGAAAATGCAAGAAGTTGACCAATCGTTTGAAAATGATATTTTGCTAGGTACACAGAGTCAAGATTGCAGAATTTGAAGTTTATGGAGGAATTGAATGTGGAGAACGTGCTAATTATTTGCAACTAACTTTTTTCCGCTAACTGAGAATTTGATGGATAGAGAGAACTAGATTTGCTGATCAAGGTAGAAATTGGAAAATAATAGCTTTAGTTGAATGAGGTGTAGCTTTTAATTAGGAAATTTTTAGAACTAAAGACATCAGGCAAAGAAAATAATAGAGATAGCGAGGATGATGGCAATAGAGAAATTTTTACATTTGGAAAAGGAGCAGATGCTGCAAGCAACAAATTTCAAGAAAATGTGAGATTTCACAAATATGGAGAATGGGACATATGCACAGATGGAGAAGATGGAAGAAGTTGACCAATTGTTTGAAATTGATATTTAGCTAGGTACACAGAGCCAGCTTTGCAGAATTTGATGTTTCTGGAGGAATTGAATGTGGAGAACACGCAAAAAACTAGAAACTAACTAATTTCTGCTACCTGAGATTTTGATGGATGGAGAGAAGTAGATTTGCTATACAAGGTAGAAATTGACAAATAATTACTTCAGTTGTATGAAGGGTAGTCGGAAATGAATTATTCTTCGAAGTGACGAAATTTAACTAGATAGGCAAAAGAAATGAATAGAGTTAGCGACGTTGCTGGTATTAGAGAAATTTGTACATTTGGCTAAGGAGCAGATGCTGCAAGCAACAAATTCCAAGAAAATGTGAGATTTCTAAAATATGTGGAATGGGACTTATCTGCAGATGGAGAAAATGAAACAAGTTAACCAATCGTTTGAAGATGATATTTTGCTAGGTACACAGAGTCGGCATTGCAGAGTTTGAAGTTAATGGAGGAATTGAATGTGGAGAAACTGCAAATTAGTTGAAACGAGCTATTTTCTGCTAGCTGAGAATTTGATGGATAGAGAGAACTAGATTTGCTGATCAAGGTAGAAATTGGAAAATAATAGCTTCAGTTGAATGAG
>NC_054473.1:99786202-99892120 GCF_017639515.1 Carcharodon carcharias | reverse complement strand
CTAGATAGGCAAAAGAAATTAATAGAGATAGCGAGGTTGATAGTAATCGAGAAATTTTAACATTTGGCTAAGGACCAGATGCTGCAAGCAACAAATTTCAAGAAAATGTGAGATTTCACAAATATGGAGAATGGGACATATCTGCAGATGAAGGAAAAGCATGAAGTTGACCAATCGTTTGAAAATGATATTTTGCTAGGTACAATGAGCCAGCATTGCAGAATTTGAAGTTTATGGAGGAATTGAAAGTGGAGAACCTGCAAATTAGTTGAAACTAACTTTTTTCCGCTAACTGAGAATTTGATGGATAGAGAGAACTAGATTTGCTGATCAAGGTAGAAATTGGAAAATAATAGCTTCAGTTGAATGGGGGGTAGCTATAAATTATGAGATTTTTAGAACTAAAGACATTTATCTAGATAGGCAAAGAAATTAATAGAGATAGCGAGGTTGATGGCAAAAGAGAAACTTTTACATTTGGATAAGAGCAGATGCTGCAAGCAACAAATTTCAAGAAAATGTGAGATTTCTCAAATATGGGGAATGGGACATATCTGCATGTAGAGACATGCAAGCAGTTGCAAATCGTTTGAAACTGATATTTTGCTAGGTACACAGAGCCAGCATTGCAGAATTTGAAGTTTATGGAGGAATTGAATGTGGAGAACCGCAAATTACTAGAAACTAACTAATTTCTGCTAGCTGAGATTTTGATGGATAGAGAGAACTAGATTTGCTATTCAAGGTAGAAATTGAAAATAATAGCTTCAGTTGTATGAGGGGTAGTTGAAATGAATTATTTTTAGAACTGAAGAAATTTAACTAGATAGGCAAAAGAAATTAATAGAGATAGCGAGGTTGATGGTATTAGAGAAATTATTACATTTGGCTAAGGAGCAGATGCTGCAAGCAACAAATTTCAAGAAAATGTGAGATTTCTAAAATATGGGGAATGGGACATATCTGCAGATGGAGAAAATGCAAGAAGTTGACCAATTGTTTGAAATGGATATTTTGCTAGGTACACAGAGTCAGCATTGCAGAGTTTGAAGTTTATGGAGGAATTGAATGTGGAGAACCTGCAAATTAGTTGAAACGAGCTATTTTCTGCTAACTGAGAATTTGATGGATAGAGAGAACTAGATTTGCTGATCAAGGTAGAAATTGGAAAATAATAGCTTCAGTTGAATGACGTGTAGTTGCAAATGAGGAGATTTTTAGAACTGAAGATATTTATCTAGATAGGCAAAAGAAATTAATAGAGATAACGAGGTTGATGGCAAAAGAGAAACGTATACATTTGGATAAGGAGCAGATGCTGCAAGCAACAAATTTCAAGAAAATGTGAGATTTCTCAAATATGGGGAATGGACATATCTGCAGGTGGAGACAATGCAAGCAGTTGGCAAATCGTTTGAAACTGATATTTTGCTAGGTACACAGAGCCAGCATTGCAGAAATTTGAAGTTTATGGAGGAATTGAATGTGGAGAACCTGCAAATTAGTTGAAACTAACTAATTTCTGCTACCTGAGATTTTGATGGATAGAGAGAACTAGATTTGCTGATCAAGGTAGAAATTGAGAAATAATAGCTTCAGTTGAATGAGGGGTAGCTAGAAATGAGGAGATTTTAGAACTAAGACATTTATCTAGATAGGCAAAGAAATTAATAGAGATAGCGAGGTTGATGGCAATAGAGAAACGTTTACATTTGGATAAGGAGCAGATGCTGCAAGCAACAAATTTCAAGAAAATGTGAGATTTCTCAAATATGGGGAATGGAACATATCTGCAGGATGGAGACAATGCAAGAAGTTGGCAAATCGTTTGAATTGATATTACTAGGTAAACAGAGCCAGCATTGCAGAAATTTGAAGTTTATGGAGGAATTGAATGTGGAGAACCTGCAAATTAGTTGAAACTAACTAATTTCTGCTACCTGAGATTTGATGATAGAGAGAACTAGATTTGCTATTCAAGGTAGGAATTGAGAAATAATAGCTCTGTTGTATGAGGGGTAGTTGAAATGTATTATTTTAGAACTGAAGAAATTTAACTAGATAGGCAAAAGAAATTAATAGAGTTAGCGATGTTGATGGTATTAGAGGAATTTATACTTTTGGCTAAGGAGCAGATGCTGCAAGCAACAAATTTCAAGAAAATGTGAGATTTCTAAAATATGGGGAATGGGACATATCTGCAGATGGAGAAAATGCAAGAAGTTGACCAATCGTTTGAAAATGATATTTTGCTAGGGACACAGAGACAGCATTGCAGAATTTGAAGTTTATGGAGGAATTGAATGTGGAGAACCTGCAAATTAGTTGAAACGAAGCTATTTTCTGCTAACTGAGAATTTGATGGATAGAGAGAACTAGATTTGCTGATCAAGGTAGAAATCGGAAAATAATAGCTCCGGTTGAATGAGGTGTAGTTGCAAATGAGGAGATTTTTAGAACTTAAGACATTTATCTAGATAGGCAAAAGAAATTAATAGAGATAGCGAGGTTGATGGCAAAAGAGCACCGTATACATTTGGATAAGCAGCAGATGCTGCAAAGCAACAAGATTTCAAGAAAATGTGAGATTTCTCAAATATGGGGAATGGAACATATCCAGCAAGAGTGGAGAACAATGCAAGCAGTTGGCACAATCGTTTGAATGAAACTGACACAGTTACACAGACAGAGCCAAGCTTTGCAAAATTTGATGTTTCTGTAAGGAATTGAATGGGAGAACCCAGCAAATTAGCTAGAAACTAACTAATATCTGCTACCTGAAGATTTTTGACTGGAAATAGAGAACTAGATTTGCTATTCACTGTAGGAATTGGAAAATAATAGCTTCTGTGTATGAGGGGTAGTTTGAAATGAAATTTTTTAGAACTGAAGAAATTTAACTAGATAGGGAAAAGAAATTAATTCGAGATAGCGACGTTGATGGTATAGAGAAATTCTCTACATTTGGCTAAGAGCAGATGCTGCAAGCAACAAATTTCAAGAAATGTGAGATTTCTAAAATATGGGAATGGGACATATCTGCAGATGGAGAAAATGCAAGAAGTTGACCAATCGTTTGAAATTGATATTTTGCTAGGTACACAGAGTCAGCATTGCAGAATTTGAAGTTTATGGAGGAATTGAATGTGGAGAACCTGCAAATTAGTTGAAACGAACTATTTTCTGCTAACTGAGAATTTGATGGATAGAGAGAACTAGATTTGCTGATCAAGGTAGAAATGGGAAAATAATAGCTTCGGATGAATGAGGTGCAGTTGCAAATGAGGAGATTTTGAGAACTTAAGACATTTATCTAGATAGGCAAAAGAAATTAATAGAGATAGCGAGGTTGATGGCAATAGAGAAACTTTTACATTTGGATAAGGAGCAGATGCTGCAAGCAACAAATTTCAAGAAAATGTGAGATTTCACAAATATGGGGAATGGGACATATCAGCAGATGGAGAACATGCAAGCAGTTGGCAAATCGTTTGAAACTGATATTTTGCTAGGTACACAGAGCCAGCTTTGCAAAATTTGAGATTTATGCAGTAATTGAATGTGGAGAACCCGCAAATTAGTGGAAACAAAATAATTTCTGCTCCGTGAGATTTTGATGGATAGAGAGAACTAGATTTGCTGATCAAGGTAAAATTTGAAAAACAATAGCTTCAGTTGAATGAGTGGTCGTCTGAATTAGGAGATTTTTAGAACTAAAGAAATTTATCTAGACAGGCAAAAAAATTAATAGAGATAGCGAGGTTGATGGCAATAGAGAAACTTTTACATTTGGTTAATGAGCAGATGCTGCAAGCAACAAATTTCAAGAAGATGTGAGATTTCACAAATATGGAGAATGGGACATATCTGCAGATGCAGGAAAAGCAAGAAGTTGACCAATCGTTTGAAATTGATATTTTGCTAGGTACAAAGAGCCAGCATTGCAGAATTTGAAGTTTATGGAGGAATTGAATGTGGAGAACCTGCAAATTATTTGAAACTAACTTTTTTCCGCTAACTGAGAATTTGATGGATAGAGAGAACTAGATTTGCTGATCAAGGTAGAAATTGGAAAATAATAGCTTCAGTTGAATGAGGGGCAGCTGTAAATTAGGAGATTTTTAGAACTAAAGACATTTATCTAGATAGGCAAAGAAATTAATAGAGAGAGCGAGGTTGATGGCAATAGTGAAACTTTTACATTTGGAAAAGGAGCAGATGCTGCAAGCAACAAATTTCAAGAAAATGTGAGATTTCACAAATATGGGGAATGGGACATATCCACAGATCGAGAACATGGAAGAAGTTGACCAATTGTTTGAAATTGATATTTAGCTAGGTACACAGAGCCAGCTTTGCAGAATTTGATGTTTCTGGAGGAATTGAATGTGGAGAACCCGCAAATAACTAGAAACTAACTAATTTCTGCTACCTGAGATTTTGATGGATGGAGAGAAGTAGATTTGCTATACAAGGTAGAAATTGACAAATAATTGCTTCAGTTGTATGAGGGGTAGTCGGAAATGAATTATTCTTCGAACTGAAGAAATTTAACTAGATAGGCAAAAGAAATTAATAGAGTTAGCGAGGTTGATGGTATTAGAGAAATTATTACATTTGGCTTAGGAGCAGATGCTGCAAGCAACAAATTTCAAGAAAATGTGAGATTTCTAAAATATGGGGAATGGGACATATCTGCAGATGGAGAAAATGCAAGAAGTTAACCAATCGTTTGAAAATGATATTTTGCTAGGTACACAGAGCCAGCATTGCAGAATTTGAAGTTTATGGAGGAATTGAATGTGGAGAACCTGCAAATTAGTTGAAACGAGCTATTTTCTGCTAACTGAGAATTTGATGGATAGAGAGAACTAGATTTGCTGATCAAGGTAGAAATCGGAAAATAATATCTCCGGTTGAATGAGGTGTAGTTGCAAATGAGGAGATTTTTAGAACTGAAGACATTTATCTAGATAGGCAAAAGAAATTAATAGAGATAGCGAGGTTGATGGCAAAAGAGAAACGTATACATTTGGATAAGCAGCAGATGCTGCAAGCAACAAATTTCAAGAAAATGTGAGATTTCTCAAATATGGGGAATGGAACATATCTGCAGGTAGAGACAATGCAAGCAGTTGGCAAATCGTTTGAAACTGATACACAGGTAGACAGAGCCAGCATTGCAAAATTTGAAGTTTATGGAGGAATTGAATGTGGAGAACCTGCAAATTAGTTGAAACTAACTAATTTCTGCTACCTGAGATTTTGATGGATAGAGAGAACTAGATTTGCTATTCAAGGTAGGAATTGAGAAATAATAGCTTCTGTTGTATGAGGGGTAGTTGAAAATGAAATATTTTTAGAACTGAAGGAATTCAACTAGATAGGGAAAAGAAATTAATCGAGATAGCGACGTTGATGGTATTAGAGGAATTTGTACATTTGGCTAAGGAGCAGATGCTGCAAGCAACAAATTTCAAGAAAATGTGAGATTTCTAAAATATGGGGAATGGGACATATCTGCAGATGGAGAAAATGCAAGAAGTTGACCAATCATTTGAAATTGATATTTTGCTAGGTACACAGAGTCAGCATTGCAGAGTTTGAAGTTTATGGAGGAATTGAATGTGGAGAACCTGCAAATTAGTTGAAACGAGCTATTTTCTGCTAGCTGAGAATTTGATGGATAGAGAGAACTAGATTTGCTGATCAAGGTAGAAATCGGAAAATAATAGCTCAGTTGAATGAGGTGCAGTTGCAAATCAGGAGATTTTGAGAACTTAAGACATTTATCTAGATAGGCAAAAGAAATTAATAGAGATAGCGAGGTTGATGGCAAAAGAGAAACTTATACATTTGGATAAGGAGCAGATGATGCAAGCAACAAATTTCAAGAAAATGTGAGATTTCTCATATATGGGGAATGGGACATATCTGCATGTAGAGACAATGCAAGCAGTTGGCAAATCGTTTGAAACTGATATTTTGCTAGGTACACAGAGCCAGCATTGCAGAATTTGAGTTTATGGAGGAATTGAATGTGGAGAACCTGCAAATTAGTTGAAACGAGCTATTTTCTGCTAACTGAGAATTTGATGGATAGAGAGAACTAGATTTGCTGATCAAGGTAGAAATGGGAAAATAATAGCTTCGGATGAATGAGGTGCAGTTGCAAATTAGGAGATTTTGAGAACTTAAGACATTTATCTAGATAGGCAAAAGAAATTAATAGAGATAGCGAGGTTGATGGCAATAGAGAAACTTTTACATTTGGATAAGGAGCAGATGCTGCAAGCAACAAATTTCAAGAAAATGTGAGATTTCACAAATATGGGGAATGGGACATATCCACAGATGGAGAACATGGGAGAAGTTGACCAATTGTTTGAATTTGATATTTTGCTAGGTAAACAGAGCCAGCTTTGCAGAATTTGATGTTTCTGGAGGAATTGAATGTGGAGAACCCGCAAATAACTAGAAACTAACTAATTTCTGCTAGCTGAGATTTTGATGGATAGAGAGAACTAGATTCGTTATTCAGGGTTCAAATTGAGAAATAATATCTTCAGTTGTATGAGCGGTAGTTGGAAATGAATTATACTTAGAACTGAAGACAGTTAACTAGATAGGCAAAAGATATAAATAGAGATAGAGAGGTTGATAGTAATAGAGAAATATGTACCTTTGGCTACGGAGCAGATGCTGCAAGCAACAAATTTCAGGAAAATGTGAGATTTCTAAAATATGGGGAATGGGACTTGTCTGCAGATGGAGAAAATGCAAGAAGGTAACCAATCGTTTGAAATTGATATTTTGCTCGGTTCTCAGAGTCAGCATTGCAGAATTTCAAATTTATGGAGGAATTGAATGTGGAGAACCTACAAATTAGTTGAAACGAACTATTTTCTGCTAACTCAGAACTTGAGGGATAGAGAGAACTAGATTTGCTGATCAAGGTAGAAATCAGAAAATATCAGCTCCGGATGAATGAGGTGCAGTTGCAAATGAGGAGATTTTTAGAACTAAAGACATTTATCTAGATAGGCAAATAAATTAATAGAGATAGCGAGGTTGATGGCAAAAGAGAAACTTACACATTTGGATAAAGAGCAGATGTTGCAAGCAACAAATTTCAAGAAAATGTGAGATTTCACAAATATGGGGAATGGGACATATCTGCAGATGGAGAAAATGCAAGAAGTTGACCAATCGTTTGAAATTGATATTTTGCTAGGTACACAGAGCCAGCATTGCAGAATTTGAAGTTTATGGAGGAATTGAATGTGGAGAACCTGCAAATTAGTTGAAACGAACTATTTTCTGCTAACTGAGAATTTGATGGATAGAGAGAACTAGATTTGCTGATCAAGGTAGAAATCGGAAAATAATAGCTTCAGTTGAATGAGGTGCAGTTGCAAATGAGGAGACTTTTAGAACTAAAGACATTTATCTAGTTAGGCAAAGAAATTAATAGAGATAGCGAGGTTGAAGGCAATAGAGAAACCTTTACTTTTGGAACAGGAGCAGATGCTGCAAGCAACAAATTTCAAGAAAATGTGAGATTTCACAAATTTGGGGGATGGGACATATCTGCAGTTCGAGAAAATACAAGAAGTTGACCAATCGTTTGAAATTGATATTTTGCTAGGTACACAGAGCCAGCATTGCAGAATTTGAAGTTTATGGAGGAATTGAATGTGGAGAACCTGCAAATTAGTTGAAACTAACTATTTTCTGCTAACTGAGAATTTGATGGATAGAGATAACTAGATTTGCTGATCAAGGTAGAAATTGGAAAATAATAGCTTCTGTTGAATGAGGGGTAGCTAGAAATGAGGAGATTTTTAGAACTGAAGACATTTATCTAGATAGGCAAAGAAATTAATAGAGATAGCGAGGTTGATGGAAATAGAGAAACTTTGTACATTTGGATAAGAGCAGATGCTGCAAGCAACAAATTTCAAGAAAATGTGAGATTTCACAAATATGGGGAATGGGACATATCTGCAGATGGAGAAAATGCAAGAAGTTGACCAATCGTTTGAAATTGATATTTTGCTAGGTACACAGAGCCAGCATTGCAAATTTGAAGTTTATGGAGGAATTGAATGTGGAGAACCTGCAAATTAGTTGAAACTAACTAATTTCTGCTAACTGAGATTTTGATGGATAGAGAGAGCTAGATTTGCTGATCAAAGTAGAATTGGAAAATAATAGCTTCAGTTGAATGAGGGTAGCTATAAATTAGGATATTTTAGAACTAAAGAAATTTATCTAGATAGGCAAAAGAAATTAATAGAGATAGCGAGGTTGATGGCAATAGAGAAACTTGTACATTTGGATAAGGAGCAGATGCTGCAAGCAACAAATTTCAAGAAAATGTGAGATTTCACAAATTTGGGGAATGGACATATCTGCAGATGGAGAAAATGCAAGAAGTTGACCAATCGTTTGAAATTGATATTTTGCTAGGTAAACTGAGTCAGCATTGCAGAATTTGAATTTAATGGCGGAATTGAACGTGGAGAACCTGCAAATTAGTTGAAACGAACTATTTTCTGCCTACTCAGAATTTGATGGATAGAGAGAACGAGAATTGCTGATCAAGGTAGAAATGGGAAAATAATAGCTTCAGTTGAATGAGGGGTAGCTATAAATTAGGAGATTTTAGAACTAAAGACATTTATCTAGATAGGCAAAAGAAATTAATAGAGATAGCGAGGTTGATGGCAATAGAGAAACTTTTACATTTGGATAAGGAGCAGATGCTGCAAGCAACAAATTTCAAGAAAATGTGAGATTTCACAAATATGGGGAATGGGACATATCCAGAGATGGAGAACATGGGAGAAGTTGACCAATTGTTTGAAATTGATATTTTGCTAGGTACACAGAGCCAGCTTTGCAGAATTTGATGTTTCTGGAGGAATTGAATGTGGAGAACCCGCAAATAACTAGAAACTAACTAATTTCTGCTACCTGAGATTTTGATGGATAGAGAGAAGTAGATTTGCTATTCAAGGTAGAAATTGAGAAATAATAGCTTCTGTTGTATGAGGGGTAGTTGAAAATGAAATATTTTTAGAACTGAAGAAATTTAACTAGATAGGGAAAAGAAATTAATCGAGATAGCGACGTTGATGGTATTAGAGAATTTGTACATTTGGCTAAGGAGCAGATGCTGCAAGCAACAAATTTCAAGAAAATGTGAGATTTCTAAAATATGGGGAATGGGACATATCTGCAGATGGAGAAAATGCAAGAAGTTGTCCAATCGTTTGAAATGATATTTTGCTAGGTACACAGAGTCAGCATTGCAGAGTTTGAAGTTCATGGAGGAATTGAATGTGGAGAACCTGCAAATTGGTTGAAACGAGCTATTTTCTGCTAACTGAGAATTTGATGGATAGAGAGAACTAGTTTTGCTGATCAAGGTAGAAATTGGAAAATAATAGCTTCAGTTGAATGAGGGGTAGCTATAAATTAGGAGATTTTTAGAACTAAAGAAATTTATCTAGACAGGCAAAAAAATTAATAGAGATAGCGAGGTTGATGGCAATAGAGAAACTTTTACATTTGGATAAGGAGCAGATGCTGCAAGCAACAAATTTCAAGAAAATGTGAGATTTCACAAATATGGGGAATGGGACATATCTGCAGATGGAGAAAATGCAAGAAGTTGACCAATCGTTTGAAATTGATATTTTGCTAGGTACACAGAGTCAGCATTGCAGAATTTGAAGTTTATGGAGGAATTGAATGTGGAGAACCTGCAAATTAGTTGAAACTAACTATTTTCTGCTCACTGAGAATTTGATGGATAGAGATAACTAGATTTGCTATTCAAGGTAGAAATTGAGAAATAATAGCTTAAGTTTTTTGAGGGGTAGTTGGAAATGAATTATTTTTAGAACTGAATACACTTAACTAGATAGGCAAAAGAAATTAATAGAGATAGCGAGGTTGATGGTAATAGAGAAATTTTTACATTTGGCTAAGGAGCAGATGCTGCAAGCAACAAATTTCAAGAAAATGTGAGATTTCACAAATATGGGGAATGGGACAAATCTGCAGATGGAGAAAATGCAAGAAGTTGACCAATTGATTGAAATTGATATTTTGCTAGGTACACAGAGTCAGCATTGCAGAATTTGAAGTTTATGGAGGAATTGAATGTGGAGAACCTGCAAATTAGTTGAAACTAGCTATTTTCTGCTACTGAGAATTTGATGGATAGAGAGAACTAGATTTGCTGATCAAGGTAGAAATTGGAAAATAATAGCTTCAGTTGAATGAGGGGTAGCTTGAAATTAGGAGATATTTTAGAACTAAAGACATTTATCTAGATAGGCAAAAGAAATTGAGATATAGCGAGGTTGATGACAATAGAGGAACTTTTACATTTGGAAAAGGAGCAGATGCTGCAAGCAACAAATTTCAAGAAAATGTGAGATTTCACAAATTTGGGGAATGGGACATATCCGCATATGGAGAAAATGCAAGAAGTTGACCAATAGTTTGAAAATGATATTTTTGCTAGGTACACAGAGCCAGCATTGCAGATTTTGAAGTTTATGGAGGAATTGAAATTGGAGAAACTGCAAATTAGTTGAAACGAGCTATTTTCTGCTAACTGAGAATTTGATGTATAGAGAGAACTAGATTTGCTAATCAAGGTAGAAATTGGAAAATAATAGCTTCAGTTGAATGAGGGGTAGCTATAAATTAGGAGATATTTCAGAACTAAAGACATTTATCTAGATAGGCAAAAGAAATTCATAGAGTTAGCAAGGTTGATGGAAATGGAGAAACTTGTACATTTGGATAAGGAACAGATGCTGCGAGCAACAAATTTCAAGAAAATGTGAGATTGCACAAATTTGGGGAATGGGACATATCTGCAGATGGAGAAAATGCAAGAAGTTGACCAATCGTTTGAAAATGATATTTTTGCTAGGTACACAGAGCCAGCATTGCAGAATTTGAAGTTTATGGAGGAATTGAATGTGGAGAACCTGCAAATTAGTCGAGAAGAGATATTTTCTGCTAACTGAGAATTTGATGGATAGAGAGAACTAGATTTGCTAATCAAGGTAGAAATCGGAAAATAATATCTCCGGTTGAATGACGTGTAGTTGCAAATGAGGAGATTTTTAGAACTGAAGACATTTATCTAGATAGGCAAAAGAAATTAATAGAGATAGCGAGGTTGATGGCAAAAGAGAAACGTATACATTTGGATAAGCAGCAGATGCTGCAAGCAACAAATTTCAAGAAAATGTGAGATTTCTCAAATATGGGGAATGGAACATATCTGCAGGTAGAGACAATGCAAGCAGTTGGCAAATCGTTTGAAACTGATACACAGGTAGACAGAGCCAGCATTGCAAAATTTGAAGTTTATGGAGGAATTGAATGTGGAGAACCTGCAAATTAGTTGAAACTAACTAATTTCTGCTACTGAGATTTTGATGGATAGAGAGAACTAGATTTGCTGATTCAAGGTAGGAAATTGAGAAATAATAGCTTCAGTTGTATGAGGGGTAGCTATAAATACGGCGATTTTTAGAACTGAAGACATTTATCTAGATCGGCAAAAGAAATTATTGGAGATAGGGAGGTTGATGGCAATAGAGAAACTTTTACATTTGGATAAGGAGCAGATGCTGCAAGCAGCAAATTTCAAGAAAATGTGAGATTTCTCAAATATGGGGAATGGGACATATCTGCAGATGGAGAAAATGCAAGAAGTTGACCAATCAATTGAAATTGATATTTTGCTGAGCACACAGAGCCAGCATTGCAGAATTAGAAGTTTATGGAGGAATTGAATGTGGAGAACCCTGCAAATTAGTTGAAACTAACTAATTTCTGCTAACTGAGAATTTGATGGATAGAGAGAACTAGATTTGCTAATCAAGGTAGAAATTGGAAAATAATAGCTTCAGTTGAATGAGGGGTAGTTGCAAATTAGGAGATTTTTAGAACTGAAGACATTTATCTAGATAGGCAAAAGAAATTAATAGAGATAGCGAGGTTGATGGCAAAAGAGAAACATATACATTTGGATAAGCAGCAGATGCTGCAAGCAACAAATTTCAAGAAAATGTGAGATTTCTCAAATATGGGGAATGGGACATATCTGCAGATGGAGAAATTGCAAGAAGTTGGCAAATCGTTTGAAACTGAACACAGGTAGACAGAGCCAGCATTGCAAAATTTGAAGTTTATGGAGGAATTGAATGTGGAGAAACTGCAAATTAGTTGAAACTAACTAATTTCTGCTACTGAGATTTTGATGGATAGAGAGAACTAGATTTGCTATTCAAGGTAGAATTGAGAAATAATAGCTTCTGTTGTATGAGGGGTAGTTGAAAATGAATATTTTTAGAACTGAAGAAATTTAACTAGATAGGCAAAAGAAATTAATCGAGATAGCGACGGTTGATGGTATTAGAGAAATTTGTACATTTGGCTAAGGAGCAGATGCTGCAAGCAACAAATTTCAAGAAAATGTGAGATTTCTCAAATATGGGGAATGGGACATATCTGCAGATGGAGAAAATGCAAGAAGTTGACCAATCGTTTGAAATTGATATTTTGCTAGGTACACAGAGTCAGCATTGCAGAATTTGAAGTTTATGGAGGAATTGAATGTGGAGAACCTGCAAATTAGTTGAAACGAGCTATTTTCTGCTAGCTGAGAATTTGATGGATAGAGAGAACTAGATTTGCTGATCAAGGTAGAAATTGGAAAATAATAGCTTCAGTTGAATGAGGGGTAGCTATAAATTAGGAGATTTTTAGAACTGAAGACATTTATCTAGATAGGCAAAAGAAATTAATAGAGATAGCGAGGTTGATGGCAAAAGAGAAACTTCTACATTTGGATAAAGAGCAGATGCTGCGAGCAACAAATTTCAAGAAAATGTGAGATTTCACAAATTTGGGGAATGGGACATATCTGCAGATGGAGAAAATGCAAGAAGTTGACCAATCGTTTGAAATTGATATTTTGCTAGGTACACAGAGCCAGCATTGCAGAATTTGAAGTTTATGGAGGAATTGAATGTGGAGAACCTGCAAATTAGTTGAAACTAACTAATTTCTGCTACCTGAGATTTTGATGGATAGAGAGAACTAGATTTGCTATTCAAGGTAGGAATTGAGAAATAATAGCTTCTGTTGTATGAGGGGTAGTTGAAAATGAAATATTTTTAGAACTGAAGAAATTTAACTAGATAGGGAAAAGAAATTAATCGAGATAGCGACGTTGATGGTATTAGAGAAATTTGTACATTTGGCTAAGGAGCAGATGCTGCAAGCAACAAATTTCAAGAAAATGTGAGATTTCTAAAATATGGGGAATGGGACATATCTGCAGATGGAGAAAATGCAAGAAGTTGTCCAATCATTTGAAATTGATATTTTGCTAGGTACACAGAGTCGGCATTGCAGAGTTTGAAGTTTATGGAGGAATTGAATGTGGAGAACCTGCAAATTAGTTGAAACGAGCTATTTTCTGCTAACTGAGAATTTGATGGATAGAGAGAACTAGATTTGCTGATCAAGGTAGAAATTGGAAAATAATAGCTTCAGTTGAATGAGGGGTAGCTATAAATTAGGAGATATTTAGAACTAAAGACATTTATCTAGATAGGCAAAATAAATTAATACAGATAGCGAGGTTGATGGAAATGGAGAAACTTGTACATTTGGATAAGGAACAGATGCTGCGAGCAACAAATTTCAAGAAAATGTGAGATTTCACAAATTTGGGGAATGGGACATATCTGCAGATGGAGAAAATGCAAGAAGTTGACCAATCGTTTGAAATTGATATTTTGCTAGGTACACAGAGTCAGCATTGCAGAATTTGAAGTTTATGGAGGAATTGAATGTGGAGAACCTGCAAATTAGTTGAAACGAACTATTTTCTGCTAACTCAGAATTTGATGGATAGAGAGAACTAGATTTGCTGATCAAGGTAGAAATCGGAAAATAATAGCTTCGGATGAATGAGGTGCAGTTGCAAATGAGGAGATTTTGAGAACTTAAGACATTTATCTAGATAGGCAAAAGAAATTAATAGAGATAGCGAGGTTGATGGCAATAGAGAAACTTTTACATTTGGATAAGGAGCAGATGCTGCAAGCAACAAATTTCAAGAAAATGTGAGATTTCACAAATTTGGGGGATGGGACATATCTGCAGTTCGAGAAAATACAAGAAGTTGACCAAGCATTTGAAATTGATATTTTGCTAGGTACAAAGAACCAGCATTGCAGAATTTGAAGTTTATGGAGGAATTGAATGTGGAGAACCTGCAAATTATTTGAAATTAACTTCTTTCCGCTAACTGAGAATTTGATGGATAGAGAGAACTAGATTTGCTTATCAAGGTAGAAATTGGAAAATAATAGCTTCAGTTGAATGAGGGGTAGCTATAAATTAGGAGATTTTTAGAACTAAGGACATTTATCTAGATAGGCAAAGAAATTAATAGAGATAGCGAGGTTGATGGCAATAGAGAAACTTTTACATTTGGAAAAGAAGCAAATGCTGCAAGCAACAAATTTCAAGAAAATGTGAGATTTCTAAAATATGGGGAATGGGACATATCTGCAGATGGAGAAAATGCAAGAAGTTGACCAATCGTTTGAAATTGATATTTTGCTAGGTACACAGAGTCAGCATTGCAGAATTTGAAGTTTATGGAGGAATTGAATGTGGAGAACCTGCAAATTAGTTGAAACGAGCTATTTTCTGCTAACTGAGAATTTGATGGATAGAGAGAACTAGATTTGCTGATCAAGGTAGAAATCGGAAAATAATAGCTCCGGATGAATGAGGTGCAGTTGCAAATGAGGAGATTTTTAGAACTAAAGACATTTATCTAGATAGGCAAAAGAAATTAATAGAGATAGCGAGGTTGATGGCAATAGAGAAACTTATACATTTGGATAAGGAGCAGATGCTGCAAGCAACAAATTTCAAGAAAATGTGAGATTTCACATATATGGGGAATGGGACATATCTGCAGATGGAGACAATGCAAGCAGTTGGCAAATCGTTTGAAATTGATATTTTGCTAGGTACACAGAGCCAGCATTGCAAAATTTGAAGTTTATGGAGGAATTGAATGTGGAGAACCTGCAAATTAGTTGAAACTAAGTAATTTCTGCTACCTGAGATTTTGATGGATAGAGAGAACTAGATTTGCTATTCACGGTAGGAATTGAGAAATAATAGCTTCTGTTGTATGAGGGGTAGTTGAAAATGAAATATTTTTAGAACTGAAGAAATTAACTAGATAGGGAAAAGAAATTAATCGAGATAGCGACGTTGATGGTATTAGAGGAATTTGTACATTTGGCTAAGGAGCAGATGCTGCAAGCAACAAATTTCAAGAAAATGTGAGATTTCTAAAATATGGGGAATGGGACATATCTGCAGATGGAGAAAATGCAAGAAGTTGTCCAATCGTTTGAAATTGATATTTTGCTAGGTACACAGAGTCAGCATTGCAGAATTTGAAGTTTATGGAGGAATTGAATGTGGAGAACCTGCAAGTTAGTTGAAACGAGTTATTTTTTGCTAGTTGAGATTTTGATAGATAGAGAGAACTAGATTTGCTATTCAAGGTAGGAATTGAGAAATAATAGCTTCTGTTGTATGAGGGGTAGTTGAAAATGAAATATTTTTAGAACTGAAGAAATTTAACTAGATAGGGAAAAGAAATTAATCGAGATAGCGACGTTGATGGTATTAGAGGAATTTGTACATTTGGCTAAGGAGCAGATGCTGCAAGCAACAAATTTCAAGAAAATGTGAGATTTCTAAAATATGGGGAATGGGACATATCTGCAGATGGAGAAAATGCAAGAAGTTGTCCAATCATTTGAAATGGATATTTTGCTAGGTACACAGAGTCGGCATTGCAGAGTTTGAAGTTCATGTAGGAATTGAATGTGGAGAACCTGCAAATTAGTTGAAACGAGTTATTTTCTGCTAACTGAGAATTTGATGGATAGAGAGAACTAGATTTGCTGATCAAGGTAGAAATTGGAAAATAATAGCTTCAGTTGAATGAGGGGTAGCTATAAATTAGGAGATATTTAGAACTGATGACATTTATCTAGATAGGCAAAATAAATTAATAGAGATAGCGAGGTTGATGGAAATAGAGAAACCTTTACTTTTGGAACAGGAGCAGATGCTGCAAGCAACAAATTTCAAGAAAATGTGAGATTTCACAAATTTGGGGGATGGGACATATCTGCAGATCGAGAAAATGCAAGAAGTTGACCAATCGTTTGAAATTGATATTTTGCTAGGTACAAAGAGCCAGCATTGCAGAATTTGAAGTTCATGGAGGAATTGAATGTGGAGAACCTGCCAATTATTTGAAATTAACTTTTTTCCGCTAACTGAGAATTTGATGGATAGAGAGAACTAGATTTGCTGATCAAGGTAGAAATTGGAAAATAATAGCTTCAGTTGAATGAGGGGTAGTTATAAATTATGAGATTTTTAGAACTAAAGACATTTATCTAGATAGGCAAAGAAATTAATAGAGATAGTGAGGTTGATAGTAATAGAGAAATATGTACCTTTGGCTACGGAGCAGATGCTGCAAGCAACAAATTTCAAGAAAATGTGAGATTTCTCAAATATGGGGAATGGAACATATCTGCAGGTAGAGACAATGCAAGCAGTTGGCAAATCGTTTGAAACTGATACACAGGTAGACAGAGCCAGCATTGCAAAATTTGAAGTTTATGGAGGAATTGAATGTGGAGAACCTGCAAATTAGTTGAAACTAACTAATTTCTGCTACTTGAGATTTTGATAGATAGAGAGAACTAGATTTGCTATTCAAGGTAGGAATTGAGAAATAATAGCTTCTGTTGTATGAGGGGTAGTTGAAAATGAAATATTTTTAGAACTGAAGAAATTTAACTAGATAGGGAAAAGAAATTAATCGAGATAGCGACGTTGATGGTATTAGAGGAATTTGTACATTTGGCTAAGGAGCAGATGCTGCAAGCAACAAATTTCAAGAAAATGTGAGATTTCTAAAATATGGGGAATGGGACATATCTGCAGATGGAGAAAATGCAAGAAGTTGGCAAATCGTTTGAAACTGATATTTTGCTAGGTACACAGAGCCAGCATTGCAAAATTTGAGAGTTATGCAGTAATTGAATGTGGAGAACCCGCAAATTACTGGAAACAAAATAATTTCTGCTACCTGAGATTTTGATGGATAGAGAGAACTAGATTTGCTGATCAAGGTAGAAATTGGAAAACAATAGCTTCAGTTGAATGAGGGGTAGCTATAAATTAGGAGATGTTTAGAACTAAAGACATTTATCTAGATAGGCAAAGAAATTAATAGAGATAGCGAGGTTGATGGCAATAGAGAAACGTATACACTTGGATAAGCAGCAGATGCTGCAAGCAACAAATTTCAAGAAAATGTGAGATTTCTCAAATATGGGGAATGGAACATATCTGCAGGTAGAGACAATGCAAGCAGTTGGCAAATCGTTTGAATCTGATACACAGGTAAACAGAGCCAGCATTGCAAAATTTGAAGTTTATGGAGGAATTGAATGTGGAGAACCTGCAAATTAGTTGAAACTAACTAATTTCTGCTACCTGAGATTTTGATGGATAGAGAGAACTAGATTTGCTATTCAAGGTAGGAATTGAGAAATAATAGCTTCTGTTGTATGAGGGGTAGTTGAAAATGAAATATTTTTAGAACTGAAGAAATTTAACTAGATAGGGAAAAGAAATTAATCGAGATAGCGACGTTGATGGTATTAGAGGAATTTGTACATTTGGCTAAGGAGCAGATGCTGCAAGCAACAAATTTCAAGAAAATGTGAGATTTCTAAAATATGGGGAATGGGACATATCTGCAGATGGAGAAAATGCAAGAAGTTGACCAATCGTTTGAAATTGATATTTTGCTAGGTACACCGAGTCAGCATTGCAGAATTTGAAGTTTATGGAGGAATTGAATGTGGAGAACCTGCAAATTAGTTGAAACGAGCTATTTTCTGCTAGCTGAGAATTTGATGGATAGAGAGAACTAGATTTGCTGATCAAGGTAGAAATTGGAAAATAATAGCTTCAGTTGAATGAGGGGTAGCTATAAATTAGGAGATATTTAGAACTAAAGACATTTATCTAGATAGGCAAAAGAAATTAATACAGATAGCGAGGTTGATGGAAATAGAGAAACTTGTACATTTGGATAAGAAGCAGATGCTGCAAGCAACAAATTTCAAGAAAATGTGAGATTTCACAAATATGGGGAATGGACATATCACAGATGGAGAACATGAAGAAGTTAACCAATCGTTTGAAAATGATATTTTGCTAGGAACACAGAGCCAGCTTTGCAGAATTTGATGTTTCTGGATGAATTGAATGTGGAGAACCCGCAAATAACGAGAAACTAACTAATTTCTGCTACCTGAGATTTTGATGGATGGAGAGAACTAGATTTGCTATTCAGGGTAGAAATTGAGAAATAATAGCTTCTGTTGTATGAGGGGTAGTTGAAAATGAAATATTTTAGAACTGAAGAAATTTAACTAGATAGGCAAAAGAAATTAATAGAGATAGCGAGGTTGATGGCAATAGAGAAACTTTTACATTTGGATAAGGAGCAGATGCTGCAAGCAACAAATTTCAAGAAAATGTGAGATTTCTCAAATATGGGTGTGGGACAGATCTGCAGAAGGAGACAATGCAAGCAGTTGACCAATGTCTTGAAATTGATATTTTGCTAGGTACACAGAGCTAGCATTGCAGAATTTGAAGTTTATGAAGGAATTGAATGTGGAGAACCCGCAAATTAGTTGAAACTAAGTAATTTCTGCTACTTGAGATTTTGATGAATTAAGAGAACTAGATTTGCTATTCAAGGTAGGAATTGAGAAATAATAGCTTCTGTTGTTTAAGGGGTAGTTGAAAATGAAATATTTTTAGAACTGAAGAAATTTAACTAGATAGGGAAAAGAAATTAATCGAGATAGCGACGTTGATGGTATTAGAGGAATTTGTACATTTGGCTAAGGAGCAGATGCTGCAAGCAACAAATTTCAAGAAAATGTGAGATTTCACAAATATGGGGAATGGGACATATCTGCAGATGGAGAAAATGCAAGAAGTTGACCAATCGTTTGAAATTGATATTTTGCTAGGTACACAGAGCCAGCATTGCAGAATTTGAAGTTTATGGAGGAATTGAATGTGGAGAACCTGCAAATTAGTTGAAACGAACTATTTTCTGCTAACTGAGAATTTGATGGATAGAGAGAACTAGATTTGCTGATCAAGGTAGAAATCGGAAAATAATAGCTTCAGTTGAATGAGGGGTAGCTTGCAAATTAGGAGATTTTTAGAACTAAAGACATTTATCTAGATAGGCAAAGAAATTAATAGAGATAGCGAGGTTGATGGCAATAGAGAAACTTTTACATTTGGATAAGGAGCAGATGCTGCAAGCAACAAATTTCAAGAAAATGTGAGATTTCACAAATATGGGGAATGGGACATATCCACAGATGGAGAACATGGAAGAAGTTGACCAATTGTTTGAAATTGATATTTAGCTAGGTACACAGAGCCAGCTTTGCAGAATTTGATGTTTCTGGAGGAATTGAATGTGGAGAACCCGCAAATAACTAGAAACTAACTAATTTCTGCTACCTGAGATTTTGATGGATGGAGAGAAGTAGATTTGCTATACAAGGTAGAAATTGACAAATAATTGCTTCAGTTGTATGAGGGGTAGTCGGAAATGAATTATTCTTCGAACTGAAGAAATTTAACTAGATAGGCAAAAGAAATTCATAGAGTTAGCAAGGTTGATGGTATTAGAGAAATTTGTACATTTGGCTAAGGAGCAGATGCTGCGAGCAACAAATTTCAAGAAAATGTGAGATTTCTAAAATATGGGGAATGGGACATATCTGCAGATGGAGAAAATGCAAGAAGTTGACCAATCGTTTGAAATTGATATTTTGCTAGGTACACAGAGCCAGCATTGCAGAATTTGAAGTTTATGGAGGAATTGAATGTGGAGAACCTGCAAAATTAGTGAAACTAACTATTTTTCGCTAACTGAGAATTTGATGGATAGAGAGAACTAGATTTGCTGATCAAGGTAGAAATTGAAAATAATAGCTTCAGTTGAATGAGGGGTAGCTATAAATTAGGAGATTTTAGAACTAAAGACATTTATCTAGATAGGCAAAAGAAATTAATAGAGATAGCGAGGTTGATGGAAATAGAGAAACTTTTACATTTGGATACGGAGCAGATGCTGCAAGCAACAAATTTCAAGAAAATGTGAGATTTCACAAATATGGGGAATGGGGACATTATCTGCAGATGGAGAAAATGCAAGAAGTTGACCAATCGTTTGAAATTGATATTTGCTAGGTACACAGAGCCAGCATTGCAGAATTTGAAGTTTATGGAGGAATTGAATGTGGAGAACCTGCAAATTAGTTGAAACTAACTATTTTCTGCTAACTGAGAATTTGATGGATGAGAGAACTAGATTTGCTGATCAAGGTAGAAATGGAAAATAATAGCTTCAGTTGAATGAGGGGTAGTTGAAATGAGATATTTTAGAACTGAAGAATTTATCTAGATAGGCAAAAGAAATTAATAGAGATAGCGAGGTTGATGGCAATAGAGAAACTTTTACATTTGGATAAGGAGCAGATGCTGCGAGCAACAAGTTTCAAGAAAATGTGAGATTTCACAAATTTGGGGAATGGGACATATCTGCAGATGGAGAAAATGCAAGAAGTTGTCCAATCTTTTGAAATTGATATTTTGCTAGGTACACAGAGCCAGCATTGCAGAATTTGAAGTTTATGGAGGAATTGAATGTGGAGAACCTGCAAATTAGTTGAAACGAGCTATTTTCTGCTAACTGAGAATTTGATGGATAGAGAGAACTAGATTTGCTGATCAAGGTAGAAATCGGAAAATAATAGCTTCAGGTTGAATGAGGTGCAGTTGCAAATGAGGAGATTTTGAGAACTTAAGACATTTATCTAGATAGGCAAAAGAAATTAATAGAGATAGCGAGGTTGATGGCAAAAGAGAAACTTATACATTTGGATAAGGAGCAGATGATGCAAGCAACAAATTTCAAGAAAATGTGAGATTTCTCATATATGGGGAATGGGACATATCTGCATGTAGAGACAATGCAAGCAGTTGGCAAATCGTTTGAAACTGATATTTTGCTAGGTACACAGAGCCAGCTTTGCAAAATTTGAGATTTATGCAGTAATTGAATGTGGAGAACCCGCAAATTACTGGAAACTAAATAATTTCTGCTCCGTGAGATTTTGATGGATAGAGAGAACTAGATTTGCTGATCAAGGTAGAAATTGGAAAACAATAGCTTCAGTTGAATGAGGGGCAGCTATAAATTAGGAGATTTTTAGAACTAAAGACATTTATCTAGACAGGCAAAGAAATTAATAGAGATAGCGAGGTTGATGGCAATAGAGAAACTTTTACATTTGGATAAGGAGCAGATGCTGCAAGCAACAAATTTCAAGAAAATGTGAGATTTCACAAATATGGGGAATGGGACATATCCTGCAGATGGAGAAAATGCAAGAAGTTGGCCAATCGTTTTGAAATTGATATTTTGCTAGGTACACAGAGCCAGCATTGCAGAATTTGAGTTTATGGAGGAATTGAATGTGGAGAACCCTGCAAATTAGTTGAAACTAACTATTTTCTGCTAACTGAGAATTTGATGGATAGAGAGAACTAGATTTGCTGATCAAGGTAGAAATTGGAAAATAATAGCTTCAGGTTGAATGAGGGGTAGTATAAATAGGAGATTTTTAGAACTAAAGACATTTATCTAGATAGGCAAAGAAATTAATAGAGATAGCGAGGTTGATGGCAATAGAGAAATTTTACATTGGATAAGGAGCAGATGCTGCAAGCAACAAATTTCAAGAAAATGTGAGATTTCTCAAATATGGGGAATGGAACAGATCTGCAGGAAGAGACAATGCAAGCAGTTGGCAAATCGTTTGAAACTGATACACAGGTAGACAGAGCCAGCATTGCAAAATTTGAAGTTTATGGAGGAATTGAATGTGGAGAACCAGCAAATTAGTTGAAACTAACTAATTTCTGCTACTTGAGATTTTGATAGATAGAGAGAATTGGATTTGCTATTCAAGGTAGGAATTGAGAAATAATAGCTTCTGTTGTATGAGGGGTAGTTGAAAATGAAATATTTTTAGAACTGAAGAAATTTAACTAGATAGGGAAAAGAAATTAATCGAGATAGCGACGTTGATGGTATTAGAGGAATTTGTACATTTGGCTAAGGAGCAGATGCTGCAAGAAACAAATTTCAAGAAAATGTGAGATTTCTCAAATATGGGGAATGGGACATATCTGCATGTAGAGACAATGCAAGCACTTGGCAAATCGTTTGAAACTGATATTTTGCTAGGTACACAGAGCCAGCATTGCAAAATTTGAGATTTATGCCGTAATTGAATGTGGAGAACCCGCAAATTACTGGAAACAAAATAATTTCTGCTACCTGAGATTTTGATGGATAGAGAGAACTAGATTTGCTGATCAAGGTAGAAATTGGAAAATAATAGCTTCAGTTGAATGAGGGGTAGCTATAAATTAGGAGATTTTTAGAACTAAAGACATTTATCTAGATAGGCAAAGAAATTAATAGAGATAGCGAGGTTGATGGCAATAGAGAAACGTATACATTTGGATAAGCAGCAGATGCTGCAAGCAACAAATTTCAAGAAAATGTGAGATTTCTCAAATATGGGGAATGGGACATATCTGCAGATGGAGAAAATGCAAGCAGTTGGAAATCGTTTGAAACTGATATTTAGCTAGGTACACAGAGCCAGCTTTGCAGAATTTGATGTTTCTGGAGGAATTGAATGTGGAGAACCCGCAAATAACTAGAAACTAACTAATTTCTGCTACCTGAGATTTTGATGGATGGAGAGAAGTAGATTTGCTATACAAGGTAGAAATTGACAAATAATTGCTCCAGTTGTATGAGGGGTAGTTGAAAATGAAATATTTTTAGAACTGAAGGAATTCAACTAGATAGGGAAAAGAAATTAATCGAGATAGCGACGTTGATGGTATTAGAGGAATTTGTACATTTGGCTAAGGAGCAGATGCTGCAAGCAACAAATTTCAAGAAAATGTGAGATTTCTAAAATATGGGGAATGGGACATATCTGCAGATGGAGAAAATGCAAGAAGTTGACCAATCGTTTGAAATTGATATTTTGCTAGGTACACCGAGTCAGCATTGCAGAATTTGAAGTTTATGGAGGAATTGAACATGGAGAACCTGCAAATTAGTTGAAACGAGTTATTTTCTGCTAGCTGAGAATTTGATGGATAGAGAGAACTAGATTTGCTGATCAAGGTAGAAATCGGAAAATAATAGCTCCGGATGAATGAGGTGCTGTTGCAAATCAGGCGATTTTGAGAACTTAAGACATTTATCTAGATAGGCAAAAGAAATTAATAGAGATAGCGAGGTTGATGGCAAAAGAGAAACTTATACATTTGGATAAGGAGCAGATGATGCAAGCAACAAATTTCAAGAAAATGTCAGATTTCTCATATATGGGGAATGGGACATATCTGCATGTAGAGACAATGCAAGCAGTTGGCAAATCGTTTGAAACTGATATTTTGCTAGGTACACAGAGCCAGCATTGCAAAATTTGAGGTTTATGGAGTAATTGAATGTGGAGAACCCACAAATTACTGGAAACTAAATAATTTCTGCTACCTGAGATTTTGATGGATAGAGAGAACTAGATTTGCTGATCAAGGTAGAAATTGGAAAACAATAGCTTCAGTTGAATGAGGGGCAGCTATAAATTAGGAGAATTTTAGAACTAAAGACATTTATCTAGAGAGGCAAAGAAATTAATGGAGATAGCGAGGTTGATGGCAATAGAGAAACGTTTACATTTGGAAAAGGAGCAGATGCTGCAAGCAACAAATTTCAAAAAAATGTGACATTTCACAAATATGGGGAATGGTACAGATCCACAGATGGAGAACATGGAGGAAGTTGACCAATTGTTTGAATTTGATATTTTGCTAGGTACACAGAGTCAGCATTGCAGAATTTGAAGTTTATGGAGGAATTGAATGTGGAGAACCTGCAAATTAGTTGAAACGAACTATTTTCTGCTAACTGAGAATTTGATGGATAGAGAGAACTAGATTTGCTGATCAAGGTAGAAATCGGAAAATAATAGCTCCGGTTGAATGAGGTGTAGTTGCAAATGAGGAGATTTTGAGAACTTAAGACATTTATCTAGATCGGCAAAAGAAATTAATAGAGATAACGAGGTTGATGGCAAAAGAGAAACGTATACATTTGGATAAGGCAGCAGATGCTGCAAGCAACAAATTTCCAGAAAATGTGAGATTTCTCAAATATGGGGAATGGAACAGATCTGCAGGAAGAGACAATGCAAGCAGTTGGCAAATCGTTTGAAACTGATACTAGCTAGGTACACAGAGCCAGCATTGCAAAATTTGAAGTTTATGGAGGAATTGAATGTGGAGAAACTGCAAATTAGTTGAAACTAACTAATTTCTGCTACCTGAGATTTTGAAGGATATAGAGAACTAGATTTGCTATTCAATGTAGGAATTGAGAAATAATAGCTTCTGTTGTATGAGGGGTAGTTGAAAATGAAATATTTTTAGAACTGAAGAAATTTAACTAGATAGGGAAAAGAAATTAATCGAGATAGCGACGTTGATGGTATTAGAGGAATTTGTACATTTGGCTAAGGAGCAGATGCTGCAAGCAACAAATTTCAAGAAAATGTGAGATTTCTAAAATATGGGGAATGGGACATATCTGCAGATGGAGAAAATGCAAGAAGTTGACCAATCGTTTGAAATTGATATTTTGCTAGGTACACCGAGTCAGCATTGCAGAATTTGAAGTTTATGGAGGAATTGAATTTGGAGAACCAGCAAATTAGTTGAAACTAACTAATTTCTGCTACCTGAGATTTTGATGGATAGAGAGAACTAGATTTGCTGATCAAGGTAGAAATTGGAAAACAATAGCTTCAGTTGAATGAGGGGTAGCTATAAATTAGGAGATGTTTAGAACTAAAGACATTTATCTAGACAGGCAAAGAAATTAATAGAGATAGCGAGGTTGATGGCAACAGAGAAAAGTATACACTTGGATAAGCAACAGATGCTGCAAGCAACAAATTTCAAGAAAATGTAAGATTTCTCAAATATGGGGAATGGAACATATCTGCAGGTAGAGACAATGCAAGCAGTTGGCAAATCGTTTGAATCTGATACACAGGTAAACAGAGCCAGCATTGCAAAATTTGAAGTTTATGGAGGAATTGAATGTGGAGAACCTGCAAATTAGTTGAAACTAACTAATTTCTGCTACCTGAGATTTTGATGGATAGAGAGAACTAGACTTGCTATTCAAGGTAGGAATTGAGAAATAATAGCTTCTGTTGTATGAGGGGTAGTTGAAAATGAAATATTTTTAGAACTGAAGGAATTCAACTAGATAGGGAAAAGAAATTAATCGAGATAGCGACGTTGATGGTATTAGAGGAATTTGTACATTTGGCTAAGGAGCAGATGCTGCAAGCAACAAATTTCAAGAAAATGTGAGATTTCTAAAATATGGGGAATGGGACATATCTGCAGATGGAGAAAATGCAAGAAGTTGACCAATCGTTTGAAATTGATATTTTGCTAGGTACACCGAGTCAGCATTGCAGAATTTGAAGTTTATGGAGGAATTGAACATGGAGAACCTGCAAATTAGTTGAAACGAGCTATTTTCTGCTAGCTGAGAATTTGATGGATAGAGAGAACTAGATTTGCTGATCAAGGTAGAAATCGGAAAATAATAGCTCCGGATGAATGAGGTGCAGTTGCAAATCAGGAGATTTTGAGAACTTAAGACATTTATCTAGATAGGCAAAAGAAATTAATAGAGATAGCGAGGTTGATGGCAAAAGAGAAACTTATACATTTGGATAAGGAGCAGATGATGCAAGCAACAAATTTCAAGAAAATGTGAGATTTCTCAAATATGGGGAATGGGAACATATCTGCAGGTAGGAGACAATGCAAGCAGTTGGCAAATCGTTTGAATCTGATACACAGGTAAACAGAGCCAGCATTGCAAAATTTGAAGTTTATGGAGGAATTGAATGTGGAGAACCTGCAAATTAGTTGAAACTAACTAATTTCTGCTACTGAGATTTTGATGGATAGAGAGAACTAGATTTGCTATTCAAGGTAGAATTGAGAAATAATAGCTTCTGTTGAATGAGGGGTAGTTGAAAATGAAATATTTTTAGAACTGAAGGAATTTATCTAGATAGGGAAAAGAAATTAATCGAGATAGCGACGTTGATGGTATTAGAGGAATTTGTACATTTGGCTAAGGAGCAGATGCTGCAAGCAACAAATTTCAAGAAAATGTGAGATTTCTAAAATATGGGGAATGGGACATATCTGCAGATGGAGAAAATGCAAGAAGTTGGACCAATCGTTTGAAATTGATATTTTGCTAGGTACACAGAGTCAGCATTGCAGAATTTGAAGTTTATGGAGGAATTGAATGTGGAGAACCTGCAAATTAGTTGAAACGAACTATTTTCTGCTAACTGAGAATTTGATGGATAGAGAGAACTAGATTTGCTAATCAAGGTAGAATTCGGAAATAATATCTCAGTTGAATGAGGTGTAGTTGCAAATGAGGAGATTTTTAGAACTAAGACATTAATCTAGATAGGCAAAAGAAATTAATAGAGATAGCGAGGTTGATGGCAAAAGAGAAACTTATACATTTGGATAAGGCAGCAGATGCTGCAAGCAACAAATTTCAAGAAAATGTGAGATTTCTCAAATATGGGGAATGGGAACATATCTGCAGGTAGAGACAATGCAAGCAGTTGACCAATCGTTTGAAATTGATATTTAGCTAGGTACACAGAGCCAGCTTTGCAGAATTTGATGTTTCTGGAGGAATTGAATGTGGAGAACCTGCAAATTAGTTGAAACGAGCTATTTTCTGCTAGCTGAGAATTTGATGGATAGAGAGAACTAGATTTGCTGATCAAGGTAGAGATCGGAAAATAACAGTACCGGATGAATGAGGTGCAGTTGCAAATGAGGAGATTTTTAGAACTAAAGACATTTATCTAGATAGGCAAAGAAATTAATAGAGATTGCGAGGTTGATGGCAATAGAGAAACTTTTACATTTGGAAAAGGAGCAGATGCTGCAAGCAACAAATTTCAAGAAAATGTGAGATTTCACAAATATGGGGAATGGGACATATCCACAGATGGAGAACATGGAAGAAGTTGACCAATTGTTTGAAATTGATATTTAGCTAGGTACACAGAGCCAGCTTTGCAGAATTTGATGTTTCTGGAGGAATTGAATGTGGAGAACCCTCAAATAACTAGAAACTAACTAATTTCTGCTACCTGAGATTTTGATGGATGGAGAGAAATAGATTTGCTATACAAGGTAGAAATTGACAAATAATAGCTCGGTTGAATGAGGTGCTAGTTGCAAATAGGAGATTTTTAGAACTAAAGACATTTATCTAGATAGGCAAAAGAAATTAATAGAGATAGCGAGGTTGATGGCAAAGAGAAACTTATACATTTGGATAAGGCAGAGCAGATGCTGCAAGCCAACAAATTTCAAGAAAATGTCCGAGATTTCTCAAATATGGGGAATGGGAAATATCTGCAGGTAGAGACAATGCAAGCCGTTGGCAAATCGTTTGAAACTGATTTTGCTAGGTACACAGAGCCAGCATTGCAAAATTTGAAGTTTATGGAGGAATTGAATGTGGAGAACCCTGCAAATTAGTCTGAAACTAACTAATTTCTGCTACCTGAGATTTTGAGGATAGAGAGAACTAGACTTTGCTATTCAAGGTAGAATTGAGAAATAATAGCTTCTGATTGAATGAGGGGCTAGCTAGAAATGAATGTAGTTTAGAACTGAAGAAATTAACTAGATAGGGAAAAGAAATTAATGAGAGATAGCGAGGTTGATGGCAATAGAGAAACTTTTACATTTGGAAAAGGAGCAGATGCTGCAAGCAACAAATTTCAAGAAAATGTGAGATTTCACAAATATGGGGAATGGGACATATCCACAGATGGAGAACATGGAAGAAGTTGACCAATTGTTTGAAATTGATATTTAGCTAGGTACACAGAGCCAGCTTTGCAGAATTTGATGTTTCTGGAGGAATTGAATGTGGAGAACCCTCAAATAACTAGAAACTAACTAATTTCTGCTACCTGAGATTTTGATGGATGGAGAGAAGTAGATTTGCTATACAAGGTAGAAATTGACAAATAATTGCTTCAGTTGTATGAGGGGTAGTCGGAAAAGAATTATTCTTCGTACTGAAGAAATTTAACTAGATAGGCAAAAGAAATTAATAGAGTTAGCAGGATTGCTGGAAATGGAGAAACTTTTGCATTTGGATAAGGAACAGATGCTGCGAGCAACAAATTTCAAGAAAATGTGAGATTTCACAAATTTTGGGAATGGGACATATCTGCAGATGGAGCAAATGCAAGAAGTTGACCAATCGTTTGAAAATGATATTTTTGCTAGGTACACAGAGCCAGCATTGCAGAATTTGAAGTTTATGGAGGAATTGAATGTGGAGAACCTGCAAATTAGTTGAAACGAGCTATTTTCTGCTAACTGAGAATTTGATGGATAGAGAGAACTAGATTTGCTAATCAAGGTAGAAATCGGAAAATAATATCTCCGGTTGAATGAGGTGTAGTTGCAAATGAGGAGATTTTTAGAACTGAAGACATTTATCTAGATAGGCAAAAGAAATTAATAGAGATAGCGAGGTTGATGGCAAAAGAGAAACGTATACATTTGGATAAGCAGCAGATGCTGCAAGCAACAAATTTCAAGAAAATGTGAGATTTCTCAAATATGGGGAATGGAACATATCTGCAGGTAGAGACAATGCAAGCAGTTGGCAAATCGTTTGAAACTGATACACAGGTAGACAGAGCCAGCATTGCAAAATTTGAAGTTTATGGAGGAATTGAATGTGGAGAACCTGCAAATTAGTTGAAACTAACTAATTTCTGCTACCTGAGATTTTGATGGATAGAGAGAACTAGATTTGCTATTCAAGGTAGGAATTGAGAAATAATAGCTTCTGTTGTATGAGGGGTAGTTGAAAATGAAATATTTTTAGAACTGAAGAAATTTAACTAGATAGGGAAAAGAAATTAATCGAGATAGCGACGTTGATGGTATTAGAGGAATTTGTACATTTGGCTAAGGAGCAGATGCTGCAAGCAACAAATTTCAAGAAAATGTGAGATTTCTAAAATATGGGGAATGGGACATATCTGCAGATGGAGAAAATGCAAGAAGTTGTCCAATCATTTGAAATTGATATTTTGCTAGGTACACAGAGTCGGCATTGCAGAGTTTGAAGTTTATGGAGGAATTGAATGTGGAGAACCTGCAAATTAGTTGAAACGAGCTATTTTCTGCTAGCTGAGAATTTGATGGATAGAGAGAACTAGATTTGCTGATCAAGGTAGAAATTGGAATATAATAGCTTCAGTTGAATGAGGGGTAGCTATAAATTAGGAGATATTTAGAACTAAAGACATTTATCTAGATAGGCAAAATAAATTAATACAGATAGCGAGGTTGATGGAAATAGAGAAACTTGTACATTTGATAAGGAAGCAGATGCTGCAAGCAACAAATTTCAAGAAAATGTGAGATTTCTCAAATATGGGGAATGGGACATATCTGCAGATGGAGAAAATGCAAGAAGTTGACCAATCGTTTGAAATTGATATTTTGCTAGGTACACCGAGTCAGCATTGCAGAATTTGAAGTTTATGGAGGAATTGAATGTGGAGAACCTGCAAATTAGTTGAAACGAACTATTTTCTGCTACTGAGATTTTGATGGATAGAGAGAACTAGATTTGCTGATCAAGGTAGGAATTGAAAATAATAGCTTCAGTTGAATGAGGTGTAGTTGCAAATGAGGAGATTTTTAGAACTAAAGACATTAAACTAGATAGGCAAAGAAATTAATAGAGATAGCGAGGTTGATGGCAAAAGAGAAACTTATACATTTGGATAAGGAGCAGATGATGCAAGCAACAAATTTCAAGAAAATGTGAGATTTCTCAAATAGTGGGGAATGGGACATATCTGCATGTAGAGACAATGCAAGCAGTTGGCAAATCGTTTGAAACTGATATTTTGCTAGGTACACAGAGCCAGCATTGCAGAATTTGAGTTTATGGAGGAATTGAATGTGGAGAACCCTGCAAATTACTGGAAACTAAATATTTTCTGCTACCTGAGATTTTGATGGATAGAGAGAACTAGATTTGCTGATCAAGGTAGAAATTGAAAAACAATAGCTTCAGTTGAATGAGGGGCAGCTATAAATTAGGAGATTTTTAGAACTAAGGACATTTATCTAGACAGGCAAAGAAATTAATGGAGATAGCGAGGTTGATGGCAATAGAGAAACTTTTACATTTGGAAAAGGAGCAGATGCTGCAAGCAACAAATTTCAAAAAAATGTGACATTTCACAAATATGGGGAATGGGACATATCCACAGATGGAGAACATGGAGGAAGTTGACCAATTGTTTGAATTTGATATTTTGCTAGGTAAACAGAGCCAGCTTTGCAGAATTTGATGTTTCTGGATGAATTGAATGTGGAGAACCCGCAAATAACTAGAAACTAACTAATTTCTGCTAGCTGAGATTTTGATGGATAGAGAACTAGATTCGTTATTCAGGTAGAAATTGAGAAATAATATGCTTCAGTTGTATGAGGGGTAGTTGGAAATGAATTATGCTTAGAACTGAAGACAGTTAACTAGATAGGCAAAAGATATAAATAGAGATAGTGAGGTTGATAGTAATAGAGAAATATGTACCTTTGGCTACGGAGCAGATGCTGCAAGCAACAAATTTCCAGAAAATGTGAGATTTCTCAAATATGGGGAATGGAACAGATCTGCAGGAAGAGACAATGCAAGCAGTTGGCAAATCGTTTGAAACTGATACACAGGTAAACAGAGCCAGCATTGCAAAATTTGAAGTTTATGGAGGAATTGAATGTGGAGAACCAGCAAATTAGTTGAAACTAACTAATTTCTGCTACTGAGATTTTGATAGGATAGAGAGAACTAGATTTGCTATTCAAGGTAGGAATTGAGAAATAATAGCTTCTGTTGTATGAGGGGTAGTTGAAAATGAAATATTTTTAGAACTGAAGAAATTAAACTAGATAGGGAAAAGAAATTAATCGAGATAGCGACGTTGATGGTATAAGAGGAATTTGTACATTTGGCTAAGGAGCAGATGCTGCAAGCAACAAATTTCAAGAAAATGTGAGATTTCTAAAATATGGGGAATGGGACATATCTGCAGATGGAGAAAATGCAAGAAGTTGACCAATCGTTTGAAATTGATATTTTGCTAGGTACACAGAGGCCAGCATTGCAGAATTTGAGTTTTATGGCGGAATTGAATGTGGAGAACCCAGCAAATTACTAGAAACTAACTAATTTCTGCTACCTGAGATTTTGATGGATGGAGAGAAGTAGATTTGCTATTCAAGGTAGGAATTGAGAAATAATAGCTTCTGTTGTATGAGGGGTAGTTGAAATGAAATATTTTTAGAACTGAAGAAATTTAACTAGATAGGGCAAAAGAAATTAATCGAGATAGCGACGTTGATGGTATTAGAGGAATTTGTACATTTGGCTAAGGAGCAGATGCTGCAAGCAACAAATTTCAAGAAAATGTGAGATTTCTAAAATATGGGGAATGGGACATATCTGCAGATGGAGAAAATGCAAGCAGTTGACCAATCGTTTGAAATTGATATTTTGCTAGGTACACAGAGCCAGCATTGCAGAATTTGAAGTTTATGGAGGAATTGAATGTGGAGAACCTGCAAATTAGTTGAAACAAACTATTTTCTGCTAACTGAGAATTTGATGGATAGAGAGAACTAGATTTGCTGATCAAGGTAATAATTGGAAAATAATAGCTTCAGTTGAATGAGAGGTAGCTATAAATTAGGTGATTTTTAGAACTAAAGACATTTATCTAGAAAGGCAAAAGAAATTAATAGAGATAGCGAGGTTGACGGCAATAGACAAACTTTTACATTTGAATAAGCAGCACATGCTGCAAGCAACAAAATTCAAGAAAATGTGAGATTTCTCAAATATGGGGAATGGGACATATCTGCAGATGGAGAAAATGCAAGAAGTTGACCAATCGTTTGAAATTGATATTTTGCTAGGTACACCGAGTCAGCATTGCAGAATTTGAAGTTTATGGAGGAATTGAATGTGGAGAACCTGCAAATTAGTTGAAACGAACTATTTTCTGCTACCTGAGATTTTGATGGATAGAGAGAATAGATTTGCTATTCAAGGTAGAATTGTTAATAATAGCTTCAGTTGAATGAGGTGTAGTTGCAAATGAGGAGATTTTTAGAACTAAAGACATTAATCTAGATAGGCATAAGAAATTAATAGAGATAGCGAGGTTGATTGCAAAAGAGAAACTTATACATTTGGATAAGCAGCAGATGCTGCAAGCAACAAATTCAAGAAAATGTGAGATTTCTCAAATATGGGGAATGGGACATATCTGCAGGTAGAGACAATGCAAGCAATTGGCAAATCGTTTGAAACTGATATTTTGCGAGGTACACAGAGCCAGCATTGCAAAATTTGATGTTTATGGAGGAATTGAATGTGGAGAACCACAAATTACTAGAAACTAACTAATTTCTGCTACCTGAGATTTTGATGGATAGAGAGAACTAGATTTGCTATTCAAGGTAGGAATTGAGAAAGAATAGCTTCTGTTGTATGAGGGGTTGTTGAAATGAATTATTTTAGAACTGAAGAAATTTAACTAGATAGGCAAAAGAAATTAATAGAGTTAGCGAGGTTGATGGTATTAGAGAAATTTTAGCATTTGGCTAAGGAGCAGATGCTGCAAGCAACAAATTTCAAGAAAATGTGAGATTTCTACAATATGGGGAATGGGACATATCTGCAGATGGAGAAAATGCAAGAAGTTGACCAATCGTTTGAAATTGATATTTTGCTAGGTACACAGAGCCAGCATTGCAGAATTTGAAGTTTATGGAGGAATTGAATGTGGAGAACCTGCAAAATAGTTGAAACTAACTAATTTCTGCTAACTGAGATTTTGATGGATAGCGAGAACTAGATTTGCTGATCAAGGTAGAAATCGGAAAATAATATCTCAGGTTGAATGAGGGGCTAGTATAAATTAGGAGATTTTTAGAACTAAAGACATTTATCTAGATAGGCAAAAGAAATTAATAGAGATAGCGAGGTTGATGGCATAGAGAAACTTATACATTTGGATAAGCAGCAGATGCTGCAAGCAACAAATTTCAAGAAAATGTGAGGTTTCACAAATATGGGGAATGGGACATATCTGCAGGTAGAGACAATGCAAGCAGTTGGCAAATCGTTTGAAACTGCTTTTTGCTAGGTACACAGAGCCAGCATTGCAAAATTTGAAGATTATGGAGGAATTGAATGTGGGGAACCTGCAAATTAGTTGAAACTAACTAATTTCTGCTACCTGAGATTTTGATGGATAGAGAGAACTAGATTTGCTATTCAAGGTAGGAATTGAGAAATATTAGCTTCTGTTGCATGAGGGGTAGTTGAAAATGAAATATTTTTAGAACTGAAGAAATTAAACTAGATAGGGAAAAGAAATTAATAGAGTTAGCGATGTTGATGGTATTAGAGAAATTTGTACATTTGGCAAAGGAGCAGATGCTGCGAGCAACAAATTTCAAGAAAATGTGAGGTTTCTAAAATATGGGGAATGGGACATATCTGCAGATGGAGAAAATGCAAGAAGTTGACGAATCATTTGAAATTGATATTTTGCTTGGTACACAGAGGCAATATTTGCAGAATTTGAAGTTTATGGAGGAATTGAATGTGGAGAACCTGCAAAGCAGTTGAAACGAGTTATTTTCTGCTACCTGAGATTTTGATGGATAGAGAGACCTAGATTTGCTATTCAAGGTAGGAATTGAGAAATAATAGCTTCATTTGAATGAGGTGTAGATGCAAATGAGGAGATTTTTAGAACTAAAGACATTAATCTAGATAGGCATAAGAAATTAATGGAGAAAGCGAGGTTGATTGCAAAAGAGAAACTTATACATTTGGATAAGCTGCAGATGCTGCAAGCAACAATTTTCAAGAAAATGTGAGATTTCTCAAATGTGGGGAATGGGACATATCTGCAGGTAGAGACAATGCAAACAGTTGGCAAATCATTTGAAACTGATATTTTGCGAGGTACACAGAGCCAGCATTGCAAAATTTGATGTTTATGGATGAATTGAATGTGGAGAACTCACAAATTACTAGAAACTAACTAATTTCTTCTACCTGAGATTTGATGGATAGAGAGAACTAGATTTGCTATTAGCGGTAGGAATTGAGACAGAATAGCTTCTGTGGTATAAGGGGTTGTTGAAAATGAATTAATTTTACAACTGAAGAAATTTAACTATATAGGCAAAAGAAATTAATAGAGTTAGCGAGGTTGATGGTATTAGAGAAATTTATGCATTTGGCTAAGGAGCAGATGCTGCAAGCAACAAATTTCAAGAAAATGTGAGATTTCTAAAATATGGGGAATGGGACATATCTGCAGATGGAGGAAAAGCAAGAAGTTGACCAATCGTTTGAAATTGATATTTTGCTAGGTGCACAGAGCCAGCATTGCAGAATTTGAAGTTTATGGAGGAATTGAATGTGGAGAACCCGCAAATTGCTGGAAAATAAATAATTTCTGCTGCCTGAGATTTTGATGGATAGAGAGAACTAGATTTGCTATTCAAGTTAGGAATTGAGAAATAATAGCTTCTGTTGTATGAGGGGTAGTTGAAAATGAATTATTTTTAGAACTGAAGAAATTTAACTAGAATGGCAAAAGAAATTAATAGAGTTAGCGACGTTGGTGGTATTAGAGAAATTTGTACATTTGGCTAAGGAGCAGATGCTGCAAGCAACAAATTTCAAGAAAATGTGAGATTTCTAAAATATGGGGAATGGGACATATCTGCAGATGGAGAAAATGCAAGAAGTTGACCAATCGTTTGAAATTGATATTTTGCTAGGTACACAGAGCCAGCATTGCAGAATTTGAAGTTTATGGAGGAATTGAATGTGGAGAACCTGCAAATTAGTTGAAACGAACTATTTTCTGCTAACTGAGAATTTGATGGATAGAGAGAACTAGATTTGCTGATCAAGGTAGAAATTGGAAAATAATAGCTTCAGTTGAATGAGGGGTAGCTATAAATTAGGAGATTTTTAGAACTAAAGACATTTATCTAGATAGGCAAAGAAATTAATAGAGATAGCGAGGTTGATGGCAATAGAGAAACTTTTACATTTGGATAAGGAGCAGATGCTGCAAGCAACAAATTTCAAGAAGATGTGAGATTTCACAAATATGGGGAATGGGACATATCCAGAGATGGAGAACATGGGAGAAGTTGACCAATTGTTTGAATTTGATATTTTGCTAGGTAAACAGAGCCAGTTTTGCAGAATTTGATGTTTCTGGAGGAATTGAATGTGGAGAACCCGCAAATAACTAGAAACTAACTAATCTCTGCTGCCTGAGATTTTGATGGATAGAGAGAACTATATTTGCTATTCAGGTTCAAATTGAGAAATAATATCTTCAGTTGTATGAGGGGTAGTTGGAAATGAATTATTCTTAGAACTGAAGACGTTTAACTAGATAGGCAAAAGAAATTAATAGAGATAACGAGGTTGATAGTAATAGAGAAATTGTAACATTTGGCTAAGGAGCAGATGCTGCAAGCAACAAATTTCAAGAAAATGTGAGATTTCACAAATATGTAGAATGGGACATATCTGCAGTTGGAGGAAAAGCAAGAAGTTGACCAATCGTTTGAAATTGATATTTTGCTAGGTACACTGAGCCAGCATTGCAGAATTTGAAGTTTATGGAGGAATTGAACATGGAGAACCTGCAAATTAGTTGAAACTAAATATTTTCTTCTAACTGAGAATTTGATGGATCGAGAGAACTAGATTTGCTGATCAAGGTAGAAATTGGAAAATAATAGCTTCAGTTGAATGAGGGGTAGCTATAAATTAGGAGATTTTTAGAACTAAAGACATTTATCTAGACAGGCAAAGAAATTAATAGAGATAGCGAGGTTGATGGCATTAGAGAAACTTTTACATTTGGAAAAGGAGCAGATGCTGCAAGCAACAAATTTCAAGAAAATGTGAGATTTCACAAATATGGGGAATGGGACATATCCACAGATGGAGAACATGGAAGAAGTTGACCAATTGTTTGAAATTGATATTTAGCTAGGTACACAGAGCCAGCTTTGCAGAATTTGATGTTTCTGGAGGAATTGAATGTGGAGAACCCGCAAATTAGTAGAAACTAACTAATTTCTGCTACCTGAGATTTTGATGGATGGAGAGAAGTAGATTTGCTATACAAGGTAGAAATTGACAAATAATTGCTTCAGTTGTATGAGAGGTAGTTGGAAATTAATTATTCTTTGAACTGAAGAAATTTAACTAGATAGGCAAAAGAAATTAATAGAGTTAGCGAGGTTAATGGTATTAGAGAAATTTGTACATTTGGCTAAGGAGCAGATGCTGCGAGCAACAAATTTCAAGAAAATGTGAGCTTTCTAAAATATGGGGAATGGGACATATCTGCAGATGGAGAAAATGCAAGAAGTTGACCAATCGTTTGAAATTGATATTTTGTAGGTACACTGAGCCAGCATTGCAGAATTTGAAGTTTATGGAGGAATTGAATGTGGAGAACCTGCAAATTAGTTGAAACTAAATATTTTCTTCTAACTGAGATTTTGATGGATAGAGAGAACTAGATTTGCTGTTCATGGTAGAAATTGGAAAATAATAGCTTCAGTTGAATGAGGGGTAGCTATAAATTAGGAGATTTTTAGAACTAAAGACATTTATCTAGACAGGCAAAGAAATTAATAGAGATAGCGAGGTTGATGGCATTAGAGAAACTTTTACATTTGGAAAAGGAGCAGATGCTGCAAGCAACAAATTTCAAAAAAATGTGAGATTTCACAAATATGGGGAATGGGACATATCCACAGATGGAGAACATGGAAGAAGTTGACCAATTGTTTGAAATTGATATTTAGCAAGGTACACAGAGCCAGCTTTGCAGAATTTGATGTTTCTGGAGGAATTGAATGTGGAGAACCCGCAAATTAGTAGAAACTAACTAATTTCTGCTACCTGAGATTTTGATGGATGGAGAGAAGTAGATTTGCTATACAAGGTAGAAATTGACAAATAATTGCTTCAGTTGTATGAGGGGTAGTTGGAAATTAATTATTCTTCGAACTGAAGAAATTTAACTAGATAGGCAAAAGAAATTAATAGAGTTAGCGAGGTTGATGGTATTAGAGAAATTATTACATTTGGCTTAGGAGCAGATGCTGCGAGCAACAAATTTCAAGAAAATGTGAGCTTTCTAAAATATGGGGAATGGGACTTATCTGCAGATGGAGAAAATGCAAGAAGTTGACCAATCGTTTGAAATTGATATTTTGCTTGGTACACAGAGGCAACATTGCAGAATTTGAAGTTTATGGAGGAATTGAATGTGGAGAACCTGCAAAGCAGTTGAAACGAGTTATTTTCTGCTACCTGAGATATTGACGGATAGAGAGACCTAGATTTGCTATTCAAGGTAGGAATTGAGAAATAATAGCTTCAGTTGAATGAGGTGTAGATGCAAATGAGGAGATTTTTAGAACTAAAGACATTAATCTAGATAGGCATAAGAAATTAATAGAGAAAGTGAGGTTGATTGCAAAAGAGAAACTTATACATTGGATAAGCAGCAGATGCTGCAAGCAACAATTTTCAAGAAATGTGAGATTTCTCAAATGTGGGGAATGGGACATATCTGCAGGTAGAGACAATGCAAGCAAGTTGGCAAATCATTTGAAACTGATATTTTGCGAGGTACACAGAGCCAGCATTGCAAAATTTGATGTTTATGGAGGAATTGAATGTGGAGAACCCACAAAATACTAGAAACTAACTAATTTCTTCTACCTGAGATTTTGATGGATAGTGAGAACTAGATTTGCTATTAATGGTAGGAATTGAGACAGAATAGCTTCTGTGGTATGAGGGGTTGTTGAAAATGAATTAATTTTAGAACTGAAGAAATTTAACTATATAGGCAAAAGAAATTAATAGAGTTAGTGAGGTTGATGGTATTAGAGAAATTTTAGCATTTGGCTAAGGAGCAGATGCTGCAAGAACAAATTTCAAGAAAATGTGAGATTTCTAAAATACGGGGAATGGGACATATCTGCAGATGGAGAAAATGCAAGAAGTTGAACAATCGTTTGAAATTGATATTTTGCTAGGTACACAGAGCCAGCATTGCAGAATTTGAAGTTTATGGAGGAATTGAATGTGGAGAACCCGCAAATTACTAGAAAATAATAATTTCTGCTGCCTGAGATTTTGATGGATAGAGAGAACTAGATTTGCTGATCAAGGTAGAAATTGGAAAATAATCACTTCAGTTGAATGAGGGGTAGGTATAAATTAGGAGCTATTTAGAACTAAAGACATTTATCTAGATAGGCAAAAGAAATTAATAGAGATAGCGAGGTTGATGGCAATAGACAAACTTATACATTTGGATAAGCAGCAGATGCTGCAAGGAACAAATTCAAGAAAATGTGAGATTTCTCAAATATGGGGAATGGGACATATCCTGCAGGTAGAGACAATGCAAGCAGTTGGCAAATCGTTTGAAACTGCTTTTTGCTAGGTACACAGAGCCAGCATTGCAAAATTTGAAGATTATGGAGGAATTGAATGTGGAGAACCTGCAAATTAGTTGAAACTAACTAATTTCTGCTACCTGAGATTTTGATGGATAGAGAGAACTAGATTTGCTATTCAAGGTAGGAATTGAGAAATATAGCTTCTGTTGCATGAGGGGTAGTTGAAAATGAAATATTTTTAGAACTGAAGAAATTAAACTAGATAGGGAAAAGAAATTAATAGAGTTAGCGATGTTGATGGTATTAGAGGAAATTTGTACATTTGGCTAAGGAGCAGATGCTGCAAGCAACAAATTTGAAGAAAATGTGAGATTTCTAAAATATGGGGAATGGGACAAATCTGCAGATGGAGAAAATGCAAGAAGTTGACCAATCATTTGAAATTGATATTTTGCGAGGTACACAGAGTCAGCATTGCGGAATTTGAAGTTTATGGAGGAATTGAATGTGGAGAACCGTGCAAATTAGTTGAAATGAGCTATTTTCTGCTAGCTGAGAATTTGATGGATAGACAGAACGAGATTTGCTGATCAAGGTAGAAATTGGAAAAATCGCTTCAGTTGAATGAGGGGTAGGTATAAATTAGGAGCTATTTAGAACTAAAGACATTTATCTAGATAGGCAAAAGAAATTAATAGAGATAGCGAGGTTGATGGCAATAGAAAACTTTTACATTTGGATAAGCAGCACATGCTGCAAGCAACAAAATTCAAGAAAATGTGAGATTTCTCAAATATGGGGAATGGGACATATCTGCAGAAGGAGAAAATGCAAGAAGTTGACCAATCGTTTGAAATTGATATTTTGCTAGGTACACCGAGTCAGCATTGCAGAATTTGAAGTTTATGGAGGAATTGAATGTGGAGAACCTGCAAATTAGATGAAACGAACTATTTTCTGCTACCTGAGATTTTGATGGATAGAGAGAACTAGATTTGCTATTGAAGGTAGGAATTGTAAATAATAGCTTCAGTTGAATGAGGTTAGTTGCAAATGAGGAGATTTTAGAACTAAAGACATTAATCTAGATAGGCAAAGAAATTAATAGAGAAAGCGAGGTTGATTGCAAAAGAGAAACTTATACATTTGGATAAGCAGCAGATGCTGCAAGCAACAAATTTCAAGAAAATGTGAGATTTCTCAAATTTGGGGAATGGGACATATCTGCAGATAGAGACAATGCAAGCAGTTGGCAAAAACGTTTGAAACTGATATTTTGCTAGGTACACAGAGCCAGCATTGCAGAATTTGAAGTTTATGGAGGAATTGAATGTGGAGAACCTGCAAATTAGTTGAAACGATCTATTGTCCGCTAATTGAGAATTTGATGGATAGAGAGAACTAGATTTGCTGATCAAGGTAATAATTGGAAAATAATAGCTTCAGTTGAACGAGAGGTAGCTATAAATTAGGTGATTTTTAGAACTAAAGACATTTATCTAGATAGGCAAAAGAAATTATTAGAGATAGCGAGTTTGACAGCAATAGACAAACTTTTACATTTGGATAAGCAACACATGCTGAAAGCAACAAAATTCAAGAAAATGTGAGATTTCTCAAGTATGGAGAATGGGACATATCTGCAGATGGAGGAAAAGCAAGAAGTTGACCAATCGGTTGAAATTGATATTTTGCTAGGTACACAGATTCAGCATTGCAGAATTTGAAGTTTCTGGAGAAATTGAATGTGGAGAACCTGCAAGTTAGTTGAAAATAACTATTTTCTGCTAACTGAGAATTTGATGGATAGAGAGAACTAGATTTGCTGATCAAGGTAGCAATCGGAAAGTAATAGCTCGGGTTGAATGAGGTGTAGTTGCAAATGAGGAGATTTTTAGTACTAAAGACATTTATCCAGATAGGCAAAAGAAATTAATAGAGATAGCGAGGTTGATGGCAAAAGAGAAACTTAAACATTTGGATAAGGAGCAGATGCTGCAAGCAACAAATTTCAAGAAAAAAGGAGATTTCTCAATATGGGGAATGGGACATTCCTGCAGGTAGAGACAATGCAAGCAGTTGGCAAATCATTTGAAATTGCTTTTTGCTAGGTACACAGAGCCAGCATTGCAAAATTTGAAGATTATGGAGGAATTGAATGTGGGAACCTGCAAATTAGTTGAAACTAACTAATTTCTGCTACCTGAGATTTTGATGGATAGAGAGAACTAGATTTGCTATTCAAGGCAGGAATTGAGAAATATTAGCTTCTGTTGAAAATGAAATATTTTTAGAACTGAAGAAATGAAACTAGATAGGGAAAAGAAATTAATAGAGTTAGCGATGTTGATGGTATTAGAGAAATTTGTACATTTGGCAAAGGAGCAGATGCTGCAAGCAACAAATTTCAAGAAAATGTGAGCTTTCTAAAATATGGGGAATGGGACATATCTGCAGATGGAGAAAATGCAAGAAGTTGACCAATCGTTTGAAATTGATATTTTGCTTGGTACACAGAGGCAACATTGCAGAATTTGAAGTTTATGGAGGAATTGAATGTGGAGAACCCACAAATTACTAGAAACTAACTAATTTCTGCTACCTGAGATTTTGATGGATAGAGAACTAGATTTGCTATTCAAGGTGGGAATTGAGAAATAATAGGCTCTGTTGTATGAGGGGTAGTTGAAAATGAATTATTTTTAAAACTGAAGAAATTTAACTAGATAGGCAAAAGAATTTAATAGAGTTAGCGAGGTTGATGGTAATGGAGCAAGTTTTACATTTGGCTAAGGTGCAGCTGCTGCAAGCAACAAATTTCAAGAAAATGTGAGATTTCTAAAATATGGAGAATGGGACATATCTGCAGATGGAGAAATTGCAAGAAGTTGACCAATCGTTTGAAATTGTTATTTTGCTAGGTACACAGAGCCAGCATTGCAGAATTTGAAGTTTATGGAGGAATTGAATGTGGAGAATCTGCAAATTAGTTGAAACAATCTATTGTCTGCTAATTGTGAATTTGATGGATAGAGAGAACTAGATTTGCTGATCAAGGTAATAATTGGAAAATAATAGCTTCAGTTGAATGAGAGGTAGCTATAAATTAGGTGATTTTTAGAACTAAAGACATTTATCTAGAAAGGCAAAAGAAATTAATAGAGATAGCGAGGTTGATGGCAATAGACAAACTTTTACATTTGGATAAGCAACACATGCTGAAAGCAACAAATTCAAGAAAATGTGAGATTTCGCAAATGTGGAGAATGGGACATATCTGCAGATGGAGGAAAAGCAAGAAGTTGACCAATCGGTTGAAATTGATATTTTGCTAGGTACACAGATTCAGCATTGCAGAATTTGAAGTTTCTGGAGAAATTGAATGTGGAACACCTGCAAATTAGTTGAAACGATCTATTGTCTGCTAACTGAGAATTTGATGGATAGAGAGAACTAGATTTGCTGATCAAGGTAGCAATCGGAAAGTAATAGCTGGGGTTGAATGAGGTGTAGGTGCAAATGAGGAGATTTTTAGTACTAAAGACATTTATCCAGATAGGCAAAAGAAATTAATAGAGATAGCGAGGTTGATGGCAAAAGAGAAACTTAAACATTTGGATAAGGAGCAGATGCTGCAAGCAACAAATTTCAAGAAAAAAGGAGATTTCTCAAATATGGGGAATGGGACATTCCTGCAGGTAGAGACAATGCAAGCAGTTGGCAAATCATTTGAAACTGCTTTTTGCTAGGTACACAGAGCCAGCATTGCAAAATTTGAAGATTATGGAGGAATTGAATGTGGGGAACCTGCAAATTAGTTGAAACTAACTAATTTCTGCTACCTGAGATTTTGATGGATAGAGAGAACTAGATTTGCTATTCAAGGCAGGAATTGAGAAATATTAGCTTCTGTTGAAAATGAAATATTTTTAGAACTGAAGAAATTAAACTAGATAGGGAAAAGAAATTAATAGAGTTAGCGATGTTGATGGTATTAGAGAAATTTGTACATTTGGCAAAGGAGCAGATGCTGCAAGCAACAAATTTCAAGAAAATGTGAGCTTTCTAAAATATGGGGAATGGGACATATCTGCAGATGGAGAAAATGCAAGAAGTTGACCAATTGTTTGAAATTGATATTTTGCTTGGTACACAGAGGCAACATTGCAGAATTTGAAGTTTATGGAGGAATTGAATGTGGAGAACCCACAAATTACTAGAAACTAACTAATTTCTGCTACCTGAGATTTTGATGGATAGAGATCTAGATTTGCTATTCAAGGTGGGAATGAGAAATAATAGGCTCTGTTGTATGAGGGGTAGTTGAAAATGAATTATTTTTAAAACTGAAGAAATTTAACTAGATAGGCAAAAGAATTTAATAGAGTTAGCGAGGTTGATGGTAATGGAGCAATTTTTACAGTTGGCTAAGGTGCAGCTGCTGCAAGCAACAAATTTCAAGAAAATGTGAGATTTCTAAAATATGGAGAATGGGACATATCTGCAGATGGAGAAAATGCAAGAAGTTGACCAATCGTTTGAAATTGTTATTTTGCTAGGTACACAGAGCCAGCATTTCAGAATTTGAAGTTTATGGAGGAATTGAATGTGGAGAACCTGCAAATTAGTTGAAACAATCTATTGTCTGCTAATTGAGAATTTGATGGATAGAGAGAACTAGATTTGCTGATCAAGGTAATAATTGGAAAATAATAGCTTTCAGTTGAATGAGAGGTAGCTATAAATTAGGTGATTTTTAGAACTAAAGACATTTATCTAGAAAGGCAAAAGAAATTAATAGAGATAGCGAGGTTGATGGCAATAGACAAACTTTTACATTTGGATAAGCAACACATGCTGAAAGCAACAAAATTCAAGAAAATGTGAGATTTCTCAAGTATGGAGAATGGGACATATCTGCAGATGGAGGAAAAGCAAGAAGTTGACCAATCGGTTGAAATTGATATTTTGCTAGGTACACAGATTCAGCATTGCAGAATTTGAAGTTTCTGGAGAAATTGAATGTGGAGAACCTGCAAATTATTTGAAAATAACTATTTTCTGCTAACTGAGAATTGATGGATAGAGAGAACTAGATTTGCTGATCAAGGTAGTAATCGGAAAATAATAGCTCGGGTTGAATGAGGTGTAGTTGCAAATGAGGGGAGTTTTAGTACTCAAGACATTTATCCAGATAGGCAAAAGAAATTAATAGAGATAGCGAGGTTGATGGCAAAAGAGAAACTTAAGCATTTGGATAAGGAGCAGATGCTGCAAGCAACAAATTTCAAGAAAAAAGGAGATTTCTCAAATATGGGGAATGGGACATACGTGCAGGTAGAGACAATGTAAGCAGTTGGCAAATCATTTGAAACTCCTTTTTGCTAGGTACACAAAGCCAGCATTGCAAAATTTGAAGATTATGGAGGAATTGAATGTGGAGAACATGCAAATTAGTTGAAACTAACTAATTTCTGCTACCTGAGATTTTGATGGATAGAGAGAACTAGATTTGCTATTCAAGGTAGGAATTGAGAAATATTAGCTTCTGTTGCATGAGGGGTAGTTTAAAATGAAATTTTTTTTAGAACTGAAGAAATTTAACTAGATAGGGAAAAGAAATTAATGGAGTTAGCGATGTTGATGGTATTAGAGAAATTTGTACATTGGCTAAGGAGCAGATGCTGCAAGCAACAAATTTCAAGAAATGTGAGATTTCTAAAATATGGGGAATGGGACATATCTGCAGATGGAGAAAATGCAAGAAGTTGTCCAATCATTTTGAAATTTATATTTTGCGAGGTACACAGAGTCGGCATTGCAGAGTGTGAAGTTTATGGAGGAATTGAATGTGGAGAAACTGCAAATTAGTTGAAATGAGCTATTTTCTGCTAGCTGAGAACTTGATGGATAGACAGAACTAGATTTGCTGATCAAGGTAGAAATTGGAAAATCGCTTCAGTTGAATGAGGGTAGGTATAAATTAGGAGCTATTTAGAACTAAAGACATTTATCTAGATAGGCAAAAGAAATTGATAGAGATAGCGAGGTTGATGGCAATAGACAAACTTTTACATTTTGATAAGCAGCACATTTGCCAGCAACAAAATTCAAGAAAATGTGAGATTTCTAAAATATGGGGAATGGGACATATCTGCAGGTAGAGACAATGCAAGCAGTTGGCAAAACGTTTGAAACTGATATTTTGCTAGGTACACAGAGCCAGCATTGCAGAATTTGAAGTTTATGGAGGAATTGAATGTGGAGAACCTGCAAATTAGTTGAAACGATCTATTGTCTGCTAATTGAGAATTTGATGGATAGAGAGAACTAGATTTGCTGATCAAGGTAATAATTGGAAAATAATAGCTTCAGTTGAATGAGAGGTAGCTATAAATTAGGTGATTTTTAGAACTAAAGACATTTATCTAGATAGGCAAAAGAAATTAATAGAGATAGCGAGGTTGACGGCAATAGACAAACTTTTACATTTGGATAAGCAACACATGCTGAAAGCAACATAATTCAAGAAAATGTGAGATTTCTCAAGTATGGAGAATGGGACATATCTGCAGATGGAGGAAAAGCAAGAAGTTGACCAATCGGTTGAAAATTGATATTTTGCTAGGTACACAGATTCAGCATTGCAGAATTTGAAGTTTCTGGAGAAATTGAATGTGGAGAACCTGCAAATTAGTTGAAAATAACTATTTTCTGCTAACTGAGAATTTGATGGATAGAGAGAACTAGATTTGCTGATCAAGGTAGCAATCGGAAAGTAATAGCTCGGGTTGAATGAGGTGTAGTTGCAAATGAGGAGATTTTTAGTACTAAAGACATTTATCCAGATAGGCAAAAGAAATTAATAGAGATAGCGAGGTTGATGGCAAAAGAGAAACTTAAACATTTGGATAAGGAGCAGATGCTGCAAGCAACAAATTTCAAGAAAAAAGGAGATTTCTCAAATATGGGGAATGGGACATTCCTGCAGGTAGAGACAATGCAAGCAGTTGGCAAATCATTTGAAACAGCTTTTTGCTAGGTACACAGAGCCAGCATTGCAAAATTTGAAGATTATGGAGGAATTGAATGTGGGGAACCTGCAAATTAGTTGAAACTAACTAATTTCTGCTACCTGAGATTTTGATGGATAGAGAGAACTAGATTTGCTATTCAAGGCAGGAATTGAGAAATATTAGCTTCTGTTGAAAATGAAATACTTTTAGAACTGAAGAAATGAAACTAGATAGGGAAAAGAAATTAATAGAGTTAGCGATGTTGATGGTATTAGAGAAATTTGTACATTTGGCAAAGGAGCAGATGCTGCAAGCAACAAATTTCAAGAAAATGTGAGCTTTCTAAAATATGGGGAATGGGACATATCTGCAGATGGAGAAAATGCAAGAAGTTGACCAATCGTTTGAAATTGATATTTTGCTTGGTACACAGAGGCAACATTGCAGAATTTGAAGTTTATGGAGGAATTGAATGTGGAGAACCCACAAATTACTAGAAACTAACTAATTTCTGCTACCTGAGATTTTGATGGATAGGGAACTAGATTTGCTATTCAAGGTGGGAATGAGAAATAATAGGCTCTGTTGTATGAGGGGTAGTTGAAAATGAATTATTTTTAAAACTGAAGAAATTTAACTAGATAGGCAAAAGAATTTAATAGAGTTAGCGAGGTTGATGGTATTAGAGAAATTTGTACATTTGGCTAAGGAGCAGATGCTGCAAGCAACAAATTTCAAGAAAATGTGAGATTTCTAAAATATTGGGAATAGGACATATCTGCAGATGGAGAAAATGCAAGAAGTTGTCCAATCATTTGAAATTGATATTTTGCTAGGTACACAGAATCGGCATTGCAGAGTTTGAAGTTTATGGAGGAATTGAATGTGGAGAAACTGCAAATTAGTTGAAACGAGCTATTTTCTGCTAGCTGAGAATTTGATGGATAGAGAGAACTAGATTTGCTGATCAAGATAGAAATTGGAAAATAATCGCTTCAGTTGAATGAGGGGTAGGTATAAATTAGGAGCTATTTAGAACTAAAGACATTTGTCTAGATAGGCAAAAGAAATTAAAAGAGATAGCGAGGTTGATGGCAATAGACAAACTTTTACATTTGGATAAGCAGCACATGCTGCAAGCAACAAAATTCAAGAAAATGTGAGATTTCTCAAATATGGGGAATGGGACATATCTGCAGATGGAGAAAATGCAAGAAGTTGACCAATCGTTTGAAATTGATATTTTGCTAGGTACACAGAGTCAGCGTTGTAGAATTTGAAGTTTATGGAGGAATTGAATGTGGAGAACCTGCAAATTAGTTGAAACGATCTATTGTCTGCTAATTGAGAATTTGATGGATAGAGAGAACTAGATTTGCTGATGAAGGTAATAATTGGAAAATAATAGCTTCAGTTGAATGAGAGGTAGCTATAAATTAGGTGATTTTTAGAACTAAAGACATTTATCTAGATAGGCAAAAGAAATTAATAGAGATAGCGAGGTTGACGGCAATAGACAAACTTTTACATTTGGATAAGCAACACATGCTGAAAGCAACAAAATTCAAGAAAATGTGAGATTTCTGAAGTATGGAGAATGGGACATATCTGCAGATGGAGGAAAAGCAAGAAGTTGACCAATCGGTTGAAATTGATATTTTGCTAGGTACACAGATTCAGCATTGCAGAATTTGAAGTTTCTGGAGAAATTGAATGTGGAGAACCTGCAAATTAGTTGAAAATAACTATTTTCTGCTAACTGAGAATTTGATGGATAGAGAGAACTAGATTTGCTGATCAAGGTAGCAATCGGAAAGTAATAGCTCGGGTTGAATGAGGTGTAGTTGCAAATGAGGAGATTTTTAGTACTAAAGACATTTATCCAGATAGGCAAAAGAAATTAATAGAGATAGCGAGGTTGATGGCAAAAGAGAAACTTAAACATTTGGATAAGGAGCAGATGCTGCAATCAACAAATTTCAAGAAAAAAGGAGATTTCTCAAATATGGGGAATGGGACATTCCTGCAGGTAGAGACAATGCAAGCAGTTGGCAAATCATTTGAAACAGCTTTTTGCTAGGTACACAGAGCCAGCATTGCAAAATTTGAAGATTATGGAGGAATTGAATGTGGGGAACCTGCAAATTAGTTGAAACTAACTAATTTCTGCTACCTGAGATTGTGATGGATAGAGAGAACTAGATTTGCTATTCAAGGCAGGAATTGAGAAATATTAGCTTCTGTTGTATGAGGGGTAGTTGAAAATGAAATATTTTTAGAACTGAAGAAGTTAAACTAGATAGGGAAAAGAAATTAATAGAGTTAGCGATTTTGATGGTATTAGAGAAATTTGTACATTTGGCTAAGGCGCAGATGCTGCAAGCAACAAATTTCAAGAAAATGTGAGATTTCTAAAATATGGGGAATAGGACCTATCTGCAGATGGAGAAAATGCAAGAAGTTGTCCAATCATTTGAAATTGATATTTTGCTAGGTACACAGAGTCGGCATTGCAGAGTTTGAAGTTTATGGAGGAATTGAATGTGGAGAAACTGCAAATTAGTTGAAACGAGCTATTTTCTGCTAGCTGAGAATTTGATGGATAGAGAGAACTAGATTTGCTATTCAGGGTTCAAATTGAGAAATAATAGCTTCAGTTGCATGAGTGGTAGTTGGAAATGAATTATTCTTAGAACCGAAGACATTTAACTAGATAGGCAAAAGAAATTAATAGAGATAGCGAGGTTGATAGTAATAGAGAAATTTTAACATTTGGCTAAGGAGCAGATTCTGCAAGCAACAAATTTCAAGAAAATGTGACATTTCACAAATATGGAGAATGGGACATATCTGCAGATGGAGGAATAGCAAAAAGTTGACCAATTGTTTGAAATTGATATTTTGCTAGGTACAAAGAGCCAGCATTGCAGAATTTGAAGTTTATGGAGGAATTGAATGTTGAGAACCTGCTAATTAATTGAAACAAACTATTTTCTGCTAACTGAGATTTTGATGGATAGAGAGAACTAGATTTGCTGATCAAGGTAGAAATTGGAAAATAAAAGCTTCAGTTGAATGAGGGGTAGTTATAAATTAGGAGATTTTTAGAACGAAAGACATTTATCTAGATAGGCAAAGAAATTAATAGAGATAGCGAGGTTGATGGCAATAGAGAAACTTTTACATTTGGATAAGGAGCAGATGCTGCAAGCAACAAATTTCAAGAAGTTGTGAGATTTCACAAATATGGGGAATGGGACATATCCACAGATGGAGAACATGGAAGAAGTTGACCAATTGTTTGAATTTGATATTTTGCTAGGTAAACAGAGCCAGCTTTGCTGAATTTGATGTTTCTGGAGGAATTGAATGTGGAGAACCCGCAAATAACTAGAAACTAACTAATTTCTGCTGCCTGAGATTTTGATGGATAGAGATAACTAGATTTGCTATTCAGGGTTCAAATTGAGAAATAAGATTTTCAGTTGTATGAGGGGTAGTTGGAAATGAATTATTCTTAGAACCGAAGACGTTTAACTAGATAGGCAAAAGAAATTAATAGAGATAGCGAGGTTGATAGTAATAGAGAAATTGTAACATTTGACTAAGGAGCAGATGCTGCAAGCAACAAATTTCAAGAAAATGTGAGAATTCACAAATATGGAGAATGGGACATATCCACAGATGGAGAACATGGAAGAAGTTGACCAATTGTTTGAAATTGATATTTAGCTAGGTACACAGAGCCAGCTTTGCAGAATTTGATGTTTCTGGAGGAATTGAATGTGGAGAACCCGCAAATTACTAGAAACTAACTAATTTCTGCTACCTGAGATTTTGATGGATGAAGAGAAGTAGATTTGCTATACAAGGCAGACATTGACAAATAATTGCTTCAGTTGTATGAGGGGTAGTTGGAAATTAATTATTCATCCAACTGAAGAAATTTAACTAGATAGGCAAAAGAAATTAATAGAGTTAGCGAGGTTACTGGTATTAGAGAAATTTTTACATTTGGCTAAGGAGCAGATGCTGCAAGCAACAAATTTCAAGAAAATGTGAGATTTCTAAAATATGGGCAATGGGACATATCTGCAGAGGGAGAAAATGCAAGAAGTTGACCAATCGTTTGAAATTGATATTTTGCTAGGTACAAAGAGCCAGTATTGCAGAATTTGAAGTTTATGGAGGAATTGAATGTGGAGAACCTGCAAATTATTTGAAATTAACTTTTTTCCGCTAACTGAAAATTTGATGGATAGAGAGAACTAGATTTGCTGATCAAGGTAGAAATTGGAAAATAATAGCTTCAGTTGAATGAGGGGTAGCTATAAATTAGGAGATTTTTAGAACTAAAGACAATTATCTAGATAGGCAAAGAAATTAATAGAGATAGCGAGGTTGATGGCAATAGAGAAACTTTTACATTTGGAAAAGGAGCAGATGCTGCAAGCAACAAATTTCAAGAAGATGTGAGATTTCACAAATATGGGGAATGGGACATATCCACAGATGGAGAACATGGAAGAACTTGACCAATTGTTTGAAATTCATATTTAGCTAGGTAAACAGAGCCAGCTTTGCTGAATTTGATGTTTCTGGAGGAATTGAATGTGGAGTACCCGCAAATAACTAGAAAGTAACTAATTTCTGCTACCTGAGCTTTTGATGGATAGAGAGAACTAGATTTGCTATTCAGAGTTCAAATTGAGAAATAATAGCTTCAGTTGCATGAGTGGTAGTTGGAAATGAATTATTCTTAGAACTGAAGACATTTAACTAGATAGGCAAAAGAAATTAATAGAGATAGCGAGGTTGATAGTAATAGAGAAATTTTAACATTTGGCTAAGGAGCAGATGCTGCAAGCAACAAATTTCAAGAAAATGTGAGATTTCTAAAATATGGAGAATGGGACATATCTGCAGATGGAGGAAAAGCAAGAAGTTGACTAATTGTTTGAAATTGTTATTTTGCTAGGTACAAAGAGCCAGCATTGCAGAATTTGAAGTTTATGGGGCTATTGAATGTTGAGAACCTGCAAATTAGTTGAAACGAACTATTTTCTGCTAACTGAGAAGTTGATGGATAGAGAGAACTAGATTTGCTGATCAAGGTAGTAATCGGAAAATAGTAGCTCGGGTTGAATGAGGTGTAGTTGCAAATGAGGAGATTTTCAGAACTGAAGACATTTATCTAGATAGGCAAAAGAAATTAATAGAGATAGCGAGGTTGATGGCTAAAGAGAAACGTATACATTTGGATAAGCAGCAGATGCTGCAAGCAACAAATTTGAAGAAAATGTGAGATTTCTCAAATATGGGGAATGGAACATATCTGCAGGTGGAGACAATGTAAGCAGTTGGCAAATCGTTTGAAACTGATACACAGGTAGACAGAGCCAGCATTGCAAAATTTGAAGTTTATGGAGGAATTGAATGTGGAGAACCGGCAAATTACTAGAAACTAAATAATTTCTGCTACCTGAGATTTTGATGGATAGAGGGAACTAGATTTGCTGATCAAGGTAGAAATTGGAAAACAATAACTTCAGTTGAATGAGGGGTAGCTATAAATTAGGAGATTTTTAGAACTAAAGACATTTATCTAGATAGGCAAAGAAATTAATAGTGATAGCGAGGTTGATGGCAATAGAGAAACTTTTACATTCGGTAAAGGAGCAGATGCTGCAAGCAACAGATTTCAAGGTGACGTGAGATTTCACAAATATGGGGAATGGGACATATCCACAGATGGAGAACATGGAAGAAGTTGACCAATTGTTTGAATTTGATATTTAGCTAGGTAAAGAGAGCCAGCTTTGCTGAATTTGATGTTTCTGTAGTAATTGAATGTGGAGAACCCGCAAATAACTAGAAACTAACTAATTTCTGCTACCTGACATTTTGATGGATAGAGAGAACTAGATTCATTATTCAGTGTTCAAATTGAGAAATAATATCTTCAGTTGTATGAGGGGTAGTTGGAAATGAATTATTCTTACAACTGAAGACAGTTAAGTAGATAGGCAAAAGAAATTAATAGAGATAGCGAAGTTGATAGTAAAAGAGAAATTTTAACATTTGGCTAAGGAGCAGATGCAGCAAGCAACAAATTTCAAGAAAATGTGAGATTTCACAAATATGGAGAATGGGACATATTTGCAGATGGAGGAAAAGCAAGAAGTTGACCAATCATTTGAAATTGATATTTTGCTAGGTACACTGAGCTAGCATTGCCGAATTTGAAGCTTATGGAGGAATTGAATGTGGAGAAACTGCAAATTATTTGAAACTAACTTTTTTCCGCTAACTGAGAATTTGATGGATAGAGAGAACTAGATTTGCTGATCAAGGTAGAAATTGGAAAATAATAGCTTCAGTTGAATGAGTGGTAGCTATAAATTAGGAGATATTTAGATGTAAAGACACTTATCTAGACAGGCAAAGAAATTACTAGAGATAGCGAGGTTGATGGCAATAGAGAAACTTTTATATTTGGAAAAGGAGCAGATGCTGCAAGCAACAAATTTCAATAAAATGTGAGATTTCACAAATATGGGGAATGGAACATATCCACAGATGGAGAACATGGAAGAAGTTGACCAATTGTTTGAAATTGATATTTAGCTAATTACACAGAGCCAGCTTTGCAGAATTTGATGTTTCTGGAGGAATTGAATGTGAAGAACCTGCAAATTAGTTGAAACGAGCTATTTTCTGCTAACTGAGTATTTGATGGATAGAGAGAACTAGATTTGCTAATCAAGGTAGAAATCGGAAAATAATATCTCTGGTTCAATGAGGTGTAGTTGCAAATGAGGAGATTTTTAGAACTGAAGACATTTATCTAGATAGGCAAAAGAAATTAATAGAGATGGTGAGGTTGATGGCAAAAGAGAAACGTATACATTTGGATAAGCAGCAGATGCTGCAAACAACAAATTTGAAGAAAATGTGAGATTTCTCAAATATGGGGAATGGAACATATCTGCAGTTAGAGACAATGCAAGCATTTGGCAAATCGTTTGAAACTGATGCACAGGTAGACAGAGCCAGCATTGCAAAATTTGAAGTTTATGGAGGAACTGAATGTGGAGAATCGGCAAATTATTAGAAACTAAATAATTTCTGCTACCTGAGATTTTGATGTATAGAGGGAACTAGATTTGCTGATCAAGGTAGAAATTGGAAAACAATAGCTTCAGTTGAATGAGGGGTAGCTATAAATTAGGAGATTTTTAGAACGAAAGACATTTATCTAGATAGGCAAAGAAATTAAGAGAGATAGCGATGTTGATGGCAATAGAGAAACGTTTACATTTGGATAAGGAGCAGATGCAGCAAGCAACAGATTTCAAGAAGATGTGAGATTTCACAAATATGGGGAATGGGACATATCCACAGATGGAGAACATGGAAGAAGTTGACCAATTGTTTGAATTTGATATTTTGCAAGGTAAACAGAGCCAGCTTTGCTGAATTTGATGTTTCTGGAGTAATTGAATGTGGAGAACACGCAAATAACTAGAAACTAACTAATTTCTGCTACCTGAGATTTTGATGGATAGAGAGAACTAGATTCGTTATTCAGTGTTCAAATTGAGAAATAATATCTTAAGTTGTATGAGGGGTAGTTGGAAATGAATTATTCTTAGACCCGAAGACATTTAACTAGATAGGCAAAAGAAATTAATAGAGATAGCGAGGTTGATAGCCATAGAGAAATTTTTACATTCGGCTAAGGAGCAGCTGCTGCAAGCAACAAATTTCAAGAAAATGTGAGATTACACAAATATGGAGAATGGGACATATCTGCAGATTGAGGAAAAGCAAGAAGTTCACCAATCGTTTGAAATTGATATTTTGCAAGGTACAAAGAGCCAGCATTGCAGAATTTGAAGTTTATGGAGGAATTGAATGTTGAGAACCTGCAAATTAGTTGAAACGAGGTATTTTCTGCTAACTGAGAATTTGATGGATAGAGAGAACTAGATATGCTGATCAAGATAGAAATTGGCAAAAAAAGCTTCAGTTGAATGATGGGTAGCTATAAATTAGGAGACTTTTATAACTAAAGACATTTATCTAGAGAGGCAAAGAAATTAATAGAGATAGCGAGGTTGATGGCAATAGAGAAACTTTTACATTTGGAAAAGGAGCAGATGCTGCAAGCAATAAATTTCAAGAAAATGTGAGATTTCACAAATATGGGGAATGGGACATATCCACAGATGGAGAAAATGTAAGAAGTTGACCAATTGTTTGAAATTGATATTTAGCTAGGTACACAGAGCCAGCTTTGCAGAATTTGCTGTTTCTGGAGGAATTGAATGTGGAGAACCCGCAAATAACTAGAAACTAACTAATTTCTGCTACCAGAGATTTTGATGGATGGAGAGAAGTAGATTTGCTATACAAGGTAGAAATTGACAAATAATTGCTTCAGTTGTATGAGGGGTAGTTGGAAATGAATTATTCTTCGAACTGAAGAAATTTAACTAGATTGGCAAAAGAATTAATAGAGTTAGCGAGGTTGATGGTATTAGAGAAATTTGTACATTTGGCTAAGGAGCAAATGCTGCAAGCAACAAATTTCAAGAAAATGTGAGATTTCTAAAATATGGGGAATGGGACATATCTGCAGATGGAGAAAATGCAAGAAGTTGACCAATCGTTTGAAATTGATATTTTGCTAGGTACACAGAGCCAGCATTGCAGAATTTGAAGTTTATGGAGGAATTGAATGTGGAGAACCTGCAAATTAGTTGAAACGAGCTATTTTCTGCTAACTGAGTATTTGAAGGATAGAGAGTTCTAGATTTGCTAATCAAGGTAGCAATCGGAAAAAAATATCTCCAGTTGAATGAGGTGTAGTTGCAAACAAGGAGATTTTTAGAACTGAAGACATTTATCTAGATAGGCAAAAGAAATTAATAGAGATAGCGAGGTTGATGGCAAAAGAGAAACGTATACATTTGGATAAGCAGCAGATGCTGCAAGCAACAAATTTCAAGAAAATGTGAGATTTCTCAAATATGGGGAATGGAACATATCTGCAGGTGGAGACAATGCAAGCAGTTGGCAAATCGTTTGAAACTGATACACAGGTAGACAGAGCCAGCATTGCAAAATTTGAAGTTTATGGAGGAACTGAATGTCGAGAACCGGCAAATTACTACAAACTAAATAATTTCTGCTACCTGAGATTTTGATGGATAGAGGGAACTAGATTTGCTGATCAAGGTAGAAATTGGAAAACAATAGCTTCAGTTGAATGAGGGGTAGCTATAAATTAGGAGATTTTTAGAACTAAAGACATTTATCAAGATAGGCAAAAAAATTAATAGAGATAGCCAGGTTGATGGCAACAGAGAAACTTTTACATTTGGATAAGGAGCAGATGCTGCAAGCAACAAATTTCAAGAAGATGTGAGATTTCACAAATATGGGGAATTGGACATTTCTGCAGATGGAGGAAAAGCAAGAAGTTCACCAATCGTTTGAAATTGGAATTTTGCTAGGTACAAAGAGAATAGTACATTGCAGAATTTGAAGTTTTTGGAGGAATTGAATGTTGAGAACATGCAAATTATTTGAAACGAGCTATTTTCTGCTAACTGAGAATTTGATGGATAGAGGGAACTAGATTTGCTGATCAAGGTAGAAATTGGAAAACAATAGCTTCAGTTGAATGAGGGGTAGCTATAAATTAGGAGATTTTTAGAACTAAAGACAGTTATCTAGATAGGCAAAGAAATTAAGAGAGATAGCGATGTTGATGGCAATAGAGAAACTTTTACATTTGGATAAGGAGCAGATGCAGCAAGCAACAGATTTCAAGAAGATGTGAGATTTCACAAATATGGGGAATGGGACATATCCACAGATGGAGAACATGGAAGAAGTTGACCAATTGTTTGAATTTGATATTTTGCAAGGTAAACAGAGACAGCTTTGCTGAATTTGATGTTTCTGGAGTAATTGAATGTGGAGAACACGCAAATAACTAGAAACTAACTAATTTCTGCTACCTGAGATTTTGATGGATAGAGAGAACTAGATTCGTTATTCAGTGTTCAAATTGAGAAATAATATCTTCAGTTGTATGAGGGGTAGTTGGAAATGAATTATTCTTACAACTGAAGACAGTTAACTAGATAGGCAAAAGAGATTAGTAGAGATAGCGAAGTTGATAGTAAAAGAGAAATTTGTACATTTGGCTAAGGAGCAGATGCTGCAAGCAACAAATTTCAAGAAAATGTGAGATTTCACAAATATGGAGAATGGGACATATTTGCAGATGGAGGAAAAGCAAGAAGTTGACCAATCGTTTGAAATTGATATTTTGCTAGGTTCACTGAGCCAGCTTTGCAGAATTTGAAGTTTATGGAGGAATTGAATGTGGAGAACTGCCAATTATTTGAAACTAACTTTTTTCCGCTAACTGAGAATTTGATGGATAGAGAGAACTAGTTTTGCTGATCAAGGTAGAAATTGGAAAATAATAGCTTCAGTTGAATGAGGAGTAGCTGTAAATTAGGAGATATTTAGATCTAAAGACATTTATCTAGACAGGCAAAGAAATTAATAGAGATAGCGAGGTTGATGGCAATAGAGAAACTTTTACATTTGGAAAAGGAGCAGATGCTGCAAGCAACAAATTTCAATAAAATGTGAGATTTCACAAATATGGGGAATGGGACATATCCACAGATGGAGAACATGGAAGAAGTTGACCAATTGTTTGAAATTGATATTTAGCTAGCTACACAGAGCCAGCTTTGCAGAATTTGATGTTTCTGGAGGAATTGAATGTGGAGAACCTGCAAATTAGTTGAAACGAGCTATTTTCTGCTAACTGAGTATTTGAAGGATAGAGAGTTCTAGATTTGCTAATCAAGGTAGCAATCGGAAAAAAATATCTCCAGTTGAATGAGGTGTAGTTGCAAACAAGGAGATTTTTAGAACTGAAGACATTTATCTAGATAGGCAAAAGAAATTAATAGAGATAGCGAGGTTGATGGCAAAAGAGAAACGTATACATTTGGATAAGCAGCAGATGCTGCAAGCAACAAATTTCAAGAAAATGTGAGATTTCTCAAATATGGGGAATGGAACATATCTGCAGGTGGAGACAATGCAAGCAGTTGGCAAATCGTTTGAAACTGATACACAGGTAGACAGAGCCAGCATTGCAAAATTTGAAGTTTATGGAGGAACTGAATGTCGAGAACCGGCAAATTACTACAAACTAAATAATTTCTGCTACCTGAGATTTTGATGGATAGAGGGAACTAGATTTGCTGATCAAGGTAGAAATTGGAAAACAATAGCTTCAGTTGAATGAGGGGTAGCTATAAATTAGGAGATTTTTAGAACTAAAGACATTTATCAAGATAGGCAAAAAAATTAATAGAGATAGCCAGGTTGATGGCAACAGAGAAACTTTTACATTTGGATAAGGAGCAGATGCTGCAAGCAACAAATTTCAAGAAGATGTGAGATTTCACAAATATGGGGAATTGGACATTTCTGCAAATGGAGGAAAAGCAAGAAGTTCACCAATCGTTTGAAATTGGAATTTTGCTAGGTACAAAGAGAATAGTACATTGCAGAATTTGAAGTTTTTGGAGGAATTGAATGTTGAGAACATGCAAATTATTTGAAACGAGCTATTTTCTGCTAACTGAGAATTTGATGGATAGAGGGAACTAGATTTGCTGATCAAGGTAGAAATTGGAAAACAATAGCTTCAGTTGAATGAGGGGTAGCTATAAATTAGGAGATTTTTAGAACTAAAGACAGTTATCTAGATAGGCAAAGAAATTAAGAGAGATAGCGATGTTGATGGCAATAGAGAAACATTTACATTTGGATAAGGAGCAGATGCAGCAAGCAACAGATTTCAAGAAGATGTGAGATTTCACAAATATGGGGAATGGGACATATCCACAGATGGAGAACATGGAAGAAGTTGACCAATTGTTTGAATTTGATATTTTGCAAGGTAAACAGAGACAGCTTTGCTGAATTTGATGTTTCTGGAGTAATTGAATGTGGAGAACACGCAAATAACTAGAAACTAACTAATTTCTGCTACCTGAGATTTTGATGGATAGAGAGAACTAGATTCGTTATTCAGTGTTCAAATTGAGAAATAATATCTTCAGTTGTATGAGGGGTAGTTGGAAATGAATTATTCTTACAACTGAAGACAGTTAACTAGATAGGCAAAAGAGATTAGTAGAGATAGCGAAGTTGATAGTAAAAGAGAAATTTGTACATTTGGCTAAGGAGCAGATGCTGCAAGCAACAAATTTCAAGAAAATGTGAGATTTCACAAATATGGAGAATGGGACATATTTGCAGATGGAGGAAAAGCAAGAAGTTGACCAATCGTTTGAAATTGATATTTTGCTAGGTTCACTGAGCCAGCTTTGCAGAATTTGAAGTTTATGGAGGAATTGAATGTGGAGAACTGCCAATTATTTGAAACTAACTTTTTTCCGCTAACTGAGAATTTGATGGATAGAGAGAACTAGTTTTGCTGATCAAGGTAGAAATTGGAAAATAATAGCTTCAGTTGAATGAGGAGTAGCTGTAAATTAGGAGATATTTAGATCTAAAGACATTTATCTAGACAGGCAAAGAAATTAATAGAGATAGCGAGGTTGATGGCAATAGAGAAACTTTTACATTTGGAAAAGGAGCAGATGCTGCAAGCAACAAATTTCAATAAAATGTGAGATTTCACAAATATGGGGAATGGGACATATCCACAGATGGAGAACATGGAAGAAGTTGACCAATTGTTTGAAATTGATATTTAGCTAGCTACACAGAGCCAGCTTTGCAGAATTTGATGTTTCTGGAGGAATTGAATGTGGAGAACCTGCAAATTAGTTGAAACGAGCTATTTTCTGCTAACTGAGTATTTGATGGATAGAGAGAACTAGATTTGCTAATCAAGGTAGAAATCGGAAAATAATATCTCCGGTTGAATGAAGTGTAGTTGCAAATGAGGAGATTTTTAGAACTGAAGACATTTATCTAGATAGGCAAAGGAAATTAATAGAGATAGCGAGGTTGATGGCAAAAGAGAAACGTATACATTTGGATAAGCAGCAGATGCTGCAAGCAACAAATTTCAAGAAAATGTGAGATTTCACAAATATGGGGAATGGGACATATCCAAAGATGGAGAACATGGAAGAAGTTGACCAATTGTTTGAAATTGATATTTAGCTAGGTACACAGAGCCAGCTTTGCAGAATTTGATGTTTCTGGAGGAATTGAATGTGGAGAACCCAAAAATAACTAGAAACTAACTAATTTCTGCTACCTGAGATTTTGATGGATGGAGAGAAGTAGATTTGCTATACAAGGCAGAAATTGACAAATAATTGCTTCAGTTGTATGAGGGGCAGTTGGAAATGAATTATTCTTCGAACTGAAGAAATTTAACTAGATAGGCAAAGTAAATTAATAGAGTTAGCGAGGTTGATGGTATTAGAGAAATTTGTACATTTGGCTAAGGAGCAGATGCTGCAAGAAATAAATTTCAAGAAAATATGAGATTTCTAAAATATGGGGAATGGGACTTATCTGCAGATGGAGAAAATGCAAGAAGTTAACCAATCGTTTGAAAATGATATTTTGCTAGGTACACAGAGCCGGCATTGCAGAATTTGAAGTTTATGGAGGAATTGAATGTGGAGAACCTGCAAATTAGTTGAAATGAGCTATTTTCTGCTAGCTGAGAATTTGATGCATAGAGAGAACTAGATTTGCTGATCAAGGTAGAAATTGGAAAATAATAGCTTCAGTTGAATGAGGGGTAGCTATAAATTAGGAGATTTTTAGAACTAAAGACATTTATCTCGACAGGCAAAGAAATTAATAGAGATAGCGAGGTTGATGGCAATAGAGAAACTTGTACATTTGGATAAGGAGCAGATGCTGCAAGCAACAAATTTCAAGAAAATGTGAGATTTCACAAACATGGAGAATGGGACATATCTGCAGATGGAGGAATAGCAAGAAGTTGACCAATCGTTTGAAATTGATATTTTGCTAGGTACAAAGAGCCAGCATTGCAGAATTTGAAGTTTTTGGAGGAATTGAATGTTGAGAACCTGCAAATTAGTTGAAATAGCTATTTTCTGCTAACTGAGAATTTGATGGATAGAGAGAACTAGATTTGCTGATCAAGATAGAAATTGGAAAAAATAGCTTCAGTTGAATGAGGGGCAGCTATAAATTAGGAGATTTTGAGAACTAAAGAAATTTATCTAGATAGGCAAAGAAATTAATAGAGATAGAGAGGTTGATGGCAATTGAGAAACTTTTACATTTGGAAAAGGAGCAGATGCTGCAAGCAACAAATTTCAAGAAAATGTGAGATTTCACAAATATGGGGAATGGGACATATCCACAGATGGAGAACATGGAAGAAGTTGACCAATTGTTTGAAATTGATATTTAGCTAGGTCCACAGAGCCAGCTTTGCTGAATTTGATGTTTCTGGAGGAATTGAATGTGGAGAACCCGCAAATAACTAGAAACTAACTAATTTCTGCTACCTGAGATTTTGATGGACGGAGAGAAGTAGATTTGCTATACAAGGTAGAAATTGACAAATAATTGCTTCAGTTGTATGAGGGGTAGTTGGAAATGAATTATTCTTCGAACTGAAGAAATTTAACTAGATAGGCAAAAGAATTAATAGAGTTAGCGAGGTTGATGGTATTAGAGAAATTAGTACATTTGGCTAAGGAGCAAATGCTGCAAGCAACAAATTTCAAGAAGTTGTGAGATTTCTAAAATATGGGGAATGGGACACATCTGCAGATGGAGAAAATGCAAGAAGTTGACCAATCGTTTGAAATTGATATTTTGCTAGGTACACAGAGCCAGCATTACAGAATTTAAAGTTTATAGAGGAATTGAATGTGAAGAACCTGCAAATTAGTTGAAACGAGCTATTTTCTGCTAACTGAGTATTTGATGGATAGAGAGAGCTAGATTTGCTAATCAAGGTAGAAATCGGAAATAATATCTCCGGTTGAATGAGGTGTAGTTGCAAATGAGGAGATTTTTAGAACTGAAGACATTTATCTACATAGGCAAAAGAAATTAATAGAGATAGCGAGGTTGATGGCAAAAGAGTAACGTATACATTTGGATAAGCAGCAGATGCTGCAAGCAACAAGTTTCAAGAAAATGTGAGATTTCTCAAATATGGGGAATGGAACATATCTGCAGGTAGAGACAATGCAAGCAGTTGGCAAATCGTTTGAAACTGATAGACAGGTAGACAGAGCCAGCATAGCAAAATTTGAAGTTTATGGAGGAATTGAATGTGGAGAACTGGCAAATTACTAGAAAGTAAATAATTTCTGCTACCTGAGATTTTGATGGATAGAGAGAACTAGATTTGCTGATCAAGGTAGAAATTGGAAAACAATAGCTGCAGTTGAATGAGGGGTAGCTATAAATTAGGAGATTTTTAGAACTAAAGACATGTATCTGGATCGGCAAAGGAATTAATAGAGATAGCGAGGTTGATGGCAATAGAGAAAATTTTACATTTGGATAAGGAGCAGATGCTGCAAGCAACAAATTTCAAGAAGATGTGAACTTTCACAAATATAGGGAATGGGACATATCCACAGATGGAGAACATGGAAGAAGTTGCCCAAGTGTTTGAATTTGATATTTTGCTAGGTAAACAGAGCCACCTTTGCAGAATTTGATGTTTCTGGAGGAACTGAATGTGGAGAACCCGCAAATAACTAGAAACTAACTAATTTCTGCTAGCTGAGATTTTGATGGATAGAGAGAACTAGATTCGTTATTCAGGGTTCAAATTGAGAAATAATATCTTCAATTGTATGAGGGGTAGTTGGAAATGAATTATGCTTAGAACTGAAGACAGTTAACTAGATAGGCAAAAGATATAAATAGAGATAGTGAGGTTGATAGTAATAGAGAAATATGTACCTTTGGCTACGGAGCAGATGCTGCAAGCAACAAATGTCAAGAAAATGTGAGATTTCACAAATATGGGGAATGGGACATATCCACAGATGGAGAACATGGAAGAAGTTGACCAATTGTTTGAAATTGATATTTAGCTAGGTCCACAGAGCCAGCTTTGCAGAATTTGATGTTTCTGGAGGAACCGAATGTGGAGAACCCGCAAAAATCTAGGAACTAACTAATTTCTGCTACCAGAGATTTTGATGGATGGAGAGAAGTAGATTTGCTATACAAAGTAGAATTTGAGAAGTAATATCTTCAGTTGTATGAGGGGTAGTTGGAAATGAATTATTTTCCGAACTGAAGAAATTTAACTAGATAGGCAAAAGAAATTAATGGAGATAGCGATTTTGATGGTATTAGAGAAATGTGTACATTTGGCTAAGGAGCAAATGCTGCAAGCAACAAATTTCAAGAAAATGTGAGATTTCTAAAATATGGGGAATGGGACATATCTGCAGATGGAGAAAATGCAAGAAGTTGACCAATCGTTTGAAATTGATATTTTGCTAGGTACACAGAGCCAGCATTGCAGAATTTGAAGTTTATGGAGGAATTGAAATTGGAGAAACTGCAAATTAGTTGAAACGAGCTATTTTCTGCTAACTGAGAATTTGATGGATAGAGAGAACTAGATTTGCTAATCAAGGTAGAAATCGGAAAATAATATCTTCGGTTGAATGAGGTGTAGTTGCAAATGAGGAGATTTTTAGAACTGAAGACATTTATCTAGATAGGCAAAAGAAATTGATAGAGATAGCGAGGTTGATGGCAAAAGAGAAACGTATACATTTGGATAAGCAGCAGATGCTGCAAGCAACAAATTTCAAGAAAACGTGAGATTTCTCAAATATGGGGAATGGAACATATCTGCAGGTGGAGACAATGCAAGCAGTTGGCAAATTGTTTGAAACTGATAGACAGGTAGACAGAGCCAGCATTGCAAAATTTGAAGTTTATGGAGGAATTGAATGTGGAGAACCCGCAAATTACTAGAAACTAAATAATTTCTGCTACCTGAGATTTTGATGTATAGAGGGAGCTAGATTTTCTGATCAAGGTAGAAATTGGAAAACAATAGCTTCAGTTGAATGAGGGGTAGCTATAAATTAGGAGATTTTTAGAACTAAAGACATTTATCTAGATAGGCAAAGAAATTAATAGAGATAGCGAGTTTGAAGGCAAAAGAGAAACGTATACATTTGGATAAGCAGCAGATGCTGCAAGCAACAAATTTCAAGAAAATCTGAGATTTCTCAAATATGGGGAATGGGACATATCTGCAGGTGGAGACAATGCAAGCAGTTGGCAAATCGTTTGAAACTGATACACAGGTAGACAGAGCCAGCATTGCAAAATTTGAACTTTATGGAGGAATTGAATGTGGAGAACCTGCAAATTAGTTGAAACTAACTAATTTCTGCTACCTGAGATTTTGATGGATAGAGAGAACTAGATTTGCTATTCAAGGTAGGAACTGAGAAATAATAGCTTCTGTTGTATGAGGGCTAGTTGAAAATGAAATATTTTTAGAACTGAAGAAATCTAAATAGATAGGGAAAAGAAATTAATCGAGATAGTGACATTGATGGTATTAGAGAAATTTGTACATTTGGCTACGGAGAAGTGCTGCAAGCATCAAATTGCAAGAAAATGTGAGATTTCTAAAATATAGGGAATGGGACATATCTGCAGATGGAGAAAATGCAAGAAGTTGTCCAATCATTTGAAATTGATATTTTGCTAGGTACACAGAGTCGGCATTGCAGAGTTTGAAGTTTATGGAGGAATTGAATGTGGAGAACCTGCAAATTAGTTGAAACGAGATATTTTCTGCTAACTGAGAATTTGATGGATCGAGAGAACTAGATTTGCTGATCAAGGTAGAAATTGGAAAATAATAGCTTCAGTTGAATGAGGGGTAGCTGTAAATTAGGAGATATTTAGAACTAAAGACATTTATCTAGATAGGCAAAATAAATTAATACAGATAGCAAGGTTGATGGAAATGGAGAAACTTGTACATTTGGATAAGGAACAGATGCTGCGAGCAACAAATTTCAAGAAAATGTGAGATTTCACAAATTTGGGGAATGGGACATATCTGCAGATGGAGAAGATGCAAGAAGTTGACCAATCATTTGAAATTGATATTTTGCTAGGTACACCGAGTCAGCATTGCAGAATTTGAAGTTTATGGAGGAATTGAATGTGGAGAACCTGCAAATTAGTTGAAACGAACTATTTTCTGCTAACTGAGAATTTGATGGATAGAGAGAACTAGATTTGCTGATCAAGGTAGAAATCAGAAAATAATAGCTCCAGATGAATGAGGTGCAGTTGCAAATGAGGAGATTTTGGGAACTTAAGACATTTATCTAGATAGTCAAAAGAAATTAATAGAGATAGCGAGGTTGATGGCAAAAGAGAAACTTATACCTTTGGATAAGGAGCAGATGATGCAAGCAGCAAATTTCAAGAAAATGTGAGATTTCTTATATATGGGGAATGGGACAAATCTGCATGTAGAGACAATGCAAGCAGTTGGCAAATCGTTTGAAACTGATATTTTGCTAGGTACACAGAGCCAGCATTGCAAAATTTGAGATTTATGCAGTAATTGAATGTGGAGAACCCGCAAATTACTGGAAACTAAATAATTTCTGCTACCTGAGATTTTGATGGATAGAGAGATCTAGATTTGCTGATCAAGGTAGAAATTGGAAAACAATAGCTTCAGTTGAATGAGGGGTAGCTATAAATTAGGAGATTTTTAGAACTAAAGACATTTATCTAGACAGGCAAAGAAATTAATAGAGATAGCGAGGTTGATGGCATAGAGAAACTTTTACATTTGGATAAGGAGCAGATGCTGCAAGCAACAAATTTCAAGAAGATGTGAGATTTCACAAATATGGGGAATGGGACATATCCACAGATGGAGAACATGGAAGAAGTTGACCAATTGTTTGAATTTGATATTTTGCCAGGTAAGCAGAGCCAGCTTTGCAGAATTTGATGTTTCTGGAGGAATTGAATGTGGAGAACCCGCAAATTACTAGAAACTAACTAATTTCTGCTACCTTAGATTTTGATGGATGGAGAGAAGTAGTTTTGCTATACAAGGTGGAAATTGACAAATAATTGCTTCAGTTGTATGAGGGGTAGTCGGAAATGAATTATTCTTCGAACTGAAGAAATTTAACTAGATAGGCAAAAGAAATTAATAGAGTTAGCCAGGTTGATGGTATTAGAGAAAATTTTACATTTGGCTAATGAGCAGATGCTGCAATCAACAAATTTCAAGAACCTGTGAGATTTCTAAAATATGGGGAATGGGACTTATCTGCAGATGGAAGAAAATGCAAGAAGTTAACCAATGGTTTGAAAATGATATTTTGCTAGGTACACAGAGCCAGCATTGCAGAATTTGAAGTTTATGGAGGAATTGAATGTGGAGAACCGGCAAATTACTAGAAACTAAATAATTTCTGCTACCTGGGATTTTGATGGATAGCGAGAACTAGATTTGCTGATCAAGGTAGAAATTGGAAAACAATAGCTGCAGTTGAATGAGGGGCAGCTATAAATTAGGAGATTTTGAGAACTAAAGAAATTTATCTAGATAGGCAAAGAAATTAATAGAGATAGAGAGGTTGATGGCAATTGAGAAACTTTTACATTTGGAAAAGGAGCAGATGCTGCAAGCAACAAATTTCAAGAAAATGTGAGATTTCACAAATATGGGGAATGGGACATATCCACAGATGGAGAACATGGAAGAAGTTGACCAATTGTTTGAAATTGATATTTAGCTAGGTCCACAGAGCCAGCTTTGCTGAATTTGATGTTTCTGGAGGAATTGAATGTGGAGAACCCGCAAATAACTAGAAACTAACTAATTTCTGCTACCTGAGATTTTGATGGACGGAGAGAAGTAGATTTGCTATACAAGGTAGAAATTGACAAATAATTGCTTCAGTTGTATGAGGGGTAGTTGGAAATGAATTATTCTTCGAACTGAAGAAATTTAACTAGATAGGCAAAAGAATTAATAGAGTTAGCGAGGTTGATGGTATTAGAGAAATTAGTACATTTGGCTAAGGAGCAAATGCTGCAAGCAACAAATTTCAAGAAGTTGTGAGATTTCTAAAATATGGGGAATGGGACACATCTGCAGATGGAGAAAATGCAAGAAGTTGACCAATCGTTTGAAATTGATATTTTGCTAGGTACACAGAGCCAGCATTACAGAATTTAAAGTTTATAGAGGAATTGAATGTGAAGAACCTGCAAATTAGTTGAAACGAGCTATTTTCTGCTAACTGAGTATTTGATGGATAGAGAGAGCTAGATTTGCTAATCAAGGTAGAAATCGGAAATAATATCTCCGGTTGAATGAGGTGTAGTTGCAAATGAGGAGATTTTTAGAACTGAAGACATTTATCTACATAGGCAAAAGAAATTAATAGAGATAGCGAGGTTGATGGCAAAAGAGTAACGTATACATTTGGATAAGCAGCAGATGCTGCAAGCAACAAGTTTCAAGAAAATGTGAGATTTCTCAAATATGGGGAATGGAACATATCTGCAGGTAGAGACAATGCAAGCAGTTGGCAAATCGTTTGAAACTGATAGACAGGTAGACAGAGCCAGCATAGCAAAATTTGAAGTTTATGGAGGAATTGAATGTGGAGAACTGGCAAATTACTAGAAAGTAAATAATTTCTGCTACCTGAGATTTTGATGGATAGAGAGAACTAGATTTGCTGATCAAGGTAGAAATTGGAAAACAATAGCTGCAGTTGAATGAGGGGTAGCTATAAATTAGGAGATTTTTAGAACTAAAGACATGTATCTGGATCGGCAAAGGAATTAATAGAGATAGCGAGGTTGATGGCAATAGAGAAAATTTTACATTTGGATAAGGAGCAGATGCTGCAAGCAACAAATTTCAAGAAGATGTGAACTTTCACAAATATAGGGAATGGGACATATCCACAGATGGAGAACATGGAAGAAGTTGCCCAAGTGTTTGAATTTGATATTTTGCTAGGTAAACAGAGCCACCTTTGCAGAATTTGATGTTTCTGGAGGAACTGAATGTGGAGAACCCGAAAATAACTAGAAACTAACTAATTTCTGCTACCTGAGGTTTTGATGGATAGAGAGAACTAGATTCGTTATTCAGGGTTCAAATTGAGAAATAATATCTTCAGTTGTATGAGGGGTAGTTGGACATGAATTATACTTAGAACTGAAGACAGTTAACTAGATAGGCAAAAGAAATTAATAGAGATAGCGAGGTTGATAGTAATAGAGAAATTTTTATATTTGGGTAAGGAGCAGATGCTGCAAGCAACAAATGTCAAGAAAATGTGAGATTTCACAAATATGGGGAATGGGACATATCCACAGATGGAGAACATGGAAGAAGTTGACCAATTGTTTGAAATTGATATTTAGCTAGGTCCACAGAGCCAGCTTTGCAGAATTTGATGTTTCTGGAGGAACCGAATGTGGAGAACCCGCAAAAATCTAGGAACTAACTAATTTCTGCTACCAGAGATTTTGATGGATGGAGAGAAGTAGATTTGCTATACAAAGTAGAATTTGAGAAGTAATATCTTCAGTTGTATGAGGGGTAGTTGGAAATGAATTATTTTCCGAACTGAAGAAATTTAACTAGATAGGCAAAAGAAATTAATGGAGATAGCGATTTTGATGGTATTAGAGAAATGTGTACATTTGGCTAAGGAGCAAATGCTGCAAGCAACAAATTTCAAGAAAATGTGAGATTTCTAAAATATGGGGAATGGGACATATCTGCAGATGGAGAAAATGCAAGAAGTTGACCAATCGTTTGAAATTGATATTTTGCTAGGTACACAGAGCCAGCATTGCAGAATTTGAAGTTTATGGAGGAATTGAAATTGGAGAAACTGCAAATTAGTTGAAACGAGCTATTTTCTGCTAACTGAGAATTTGATGGATAGAGAGAACTAGATTTGCTAATCAAGGTAGAAATCGGAAAATAATATCTTCGGTTGAATGAGGTGTAGTTGCAAATGAGGAGATTTTTAGAACTGAAGACATTTATCTAGATAGGCAAAAGAAATTGATAGAGATAGCGAGGTTGATGGCAAAAGAGAAACGTATACATTTGGATAAGCAGCAGATGCTGCAAGCAACAAATTTCAAGAAAACGTGAGATTTCTCAAATATGGGGAATGGAACATATCTGCAGGTGGAGACAATGCAAGCAGTTGGCAAATTGTTTGAAACTGATAGACAGGTAGACAGAGCCAGCATTGCAAAATTTGAAGTTTATGGAGGAATTGAATGTGGAGAACCCGCAAATTACTAGAAACTAAATAATTTCTGCTACCTGAGATTTTGATGTATAGAGGGAGCTAGATTTTCTGATCAAGGTAGAAATTGGAAAACAATAGCTTCAGTTGAATGAGGGGTAGCTATAAATTAGGAGATTTTTAGAACTAAAGACATTTATCTAGATAGGCAAAGAAATTAATAGAGATAGCGAGTTTGAAGGCAAAAGAGAAACGTATACATTTGGATAAGCAGCAGATGCTGCAAGCAACAAATTTCAAGAAAATCTGAGATTTCTCAAATATGGGGAATGGGACATATCTGCAGGTGGAGACAATGCAAGCAGTTGGCAAATCGTTTGAAACTGATACACAGGTAGACAGAGCCAGCATTGCAAAATTTGAACTTTATGGAGGAATTGAATGTGGAGAACCTGCAAATTAGTTGAAACTAACTAATTTCTGCTACCTGAGATTTTGATGGATAGAGAGAACTAGATTTGCTATTCAAGGTAGGAACTGAGAAATAATAGCTTCTGTTGTATGAGGGCTAGTTGAAAATGAAATATTTTTAGAACTGAAGAAATCTAAATAGATAGGGAAAAGAAATTAATCGAGATAGTGACATTGATGGTATTAGAGAAATTTGTACATTTGGCTACGGAGAAGTGCTGCAAGCATCAAATTGCAAGAAAATGTGAGATTTCTAAAATATAGGGAATGGGACATATCTGCAGATGGAGAAAATGCAAGAAGTTGTCCAATCATTTGAAATTGATATTTTGCTAGGTACACAGAGTCGGCATTGCAGAGTTTGAAGTTTATGGAGGAATTGAATGTGGAGAACCTGCAAATTAGTTGAAACGAGATATTTTCTGCTAACTGAGAATTTGATGGATCGAGAGAACTAGATTTGCTGATCAAGGTAGAAATTGGAAAATAATAGCTTCAGTTGAATGAGGGGTAGCTGTAAATTAGGAGATATTTAGAACTAAAGACATTTATCTAGATAGGCAAAATAAATTAATACAGATAGCAAGGTTGATGGAAATGGAGAAACTTGTACATTTGGATAAGGAACAGATGCTGCGAGCAACAAATTTCAAGAAAATGTGAGATTTCACAAATTTGGGGAATGGGACATATCTGCAGATGGAGAAGATGCAAGAAGTTGACCAATCATTTGAAATTGATATTTTGCTAGGTACACCGAGTCAGCATTGCAGAATTTGAAGTTTATGGAGGAATTGAATGTGGAGAACCTGCAAATTAGTTGAAACGAACTATTTTCTGCTAACTGAGAATTTGATGGATAGAGAGAACTAGATTTGCTGATCAAGGTAGAAATCAGAAAATAATAGCTCCAGATGAATGAGGTGCAGTTGCAAATGAGGAGATTTTGGGAACTTAAGACATTTATCTAGATAGTCAAAAGAAATTAATAGAGATAGCGAGGTTGATGGCAAAAGAGAAACTTATACCTTTGGATAAGGAGCAGATGATGCAAGCAGCAAATTTCAAGAAAATGTGAGATTTCTTATATATGGGGAATGGGACAAATCTGCATGTAGAGACAATGCAAGCAGTTGGCAAATCGTTTGAAACTGATATTTTGCTAGGTACACAGAGCCAGCATTGCAAAATTTGAGATTTATGCAGTAATTGAATGTGGAGAACCCGCAAATTACTGGAAACTAAATAATTTCTGCTACCTGAGATTTTGATGGATAGAGAGATCTAGATTTGCTGATCAAGGTAGAAATTGGAAAACAATAGCTTCAGTTGAATGAGGGGTAGCTATAAATTAGGAGATTTTTAGAACTAAAGACATTTATCTAGACAGGCAAAGAAATTAATAGAGATAGCGAGGTTGATGGCATAGAGAAACTTTTACATTTGGATAAGGAGCAGATGCTGCAAGCAACAAATTTCAAGAAGATGTGAGATTTCACAAATATGGGGAATGGGACATATCCACAGATGGAGAACATGGAAGAAGTTGACCAATTGTTTGAATTTGATATTTTGCCAGGTAAGCAGAGCCAGCTTTGCAGAATTTGATGTTTCTGGAGGAATTGAATGTGGAGAACCCGCAAATTACTAGAAACTAACTAATTTCTGCTACCTTAGATTTTGATGGATGGAGAGAAGTAGTTTTGCTATACAAGGTGGAAATTGACAAATAATTGCTTCAGTTGTATGAGGGGTAGTCGGAAATGAATTATTCTTCGAACTGAAGAAATTTAACTAGATAGGCAAAAGAAATTAATAGAGTTAGCCAGGTTGATGGTATTAGAGAAAATTTTACATTTGGCTAATGAGCAGATGCTGCAATCAACAAATTTCAAGAACCTGTGAGATTTCTAAAATATGGGGAATGGGACTTATCTGCAGATGGAAGAAAATGCAAGAAGTTAACCAATGGTTTGAAAATGATATTTTGCTAGGTACACAGAGCCAGCATTGCAGAATTTGAAGTTTATGGAGGAATTGAATGTGGAGAACCGGCAAATTACTAGAAACTAAATAATTTCTGCTACCTGGGATTTTGATGGATAGCGAGAACTAGATTTGCTGATCAAGGTAGAAATTGGAAAACAATAGCTGCAGTTGAATGAGGGGCAGCTATAAATTAGGAGATTTTGAGAACTAAAGAAATTTATCTAGATAGGCAAAGAAATTAATAGAGATAGAGAGGTTGATGGCAATTGAGAAACTTTTACATTTGGAAAAGGAGCAGATGCTGCAAGCAACAAATTTCAAGAAAATGTGAGATTTCACAAATATGGGGAATGGGACATATCCACAGATGGAGAACATGGAAGAAGTTGACCAATTGTTTGAAATTGATATTTAGCTAGGTCCACAGAGCCAGCTTTGCTGAATTTGATGTTTCTGGAGGAATTGAATGTGGAGAACCCGCAAATAACTAGAAACTAACTAATTTCTGCTACCTGAGATTTTGATGGACGGAGAGAAGTAGATTTGCTATACAAGGTAGAAATTGACAAATAATTGCTTCAGTTGTATGAGGGGTAGTTGGAAATGAATTATTCTTCGAACTGAAGAAATTTAACTAGATAGGCAAAAGAATTAATAGAGTTAGCGAGGTTGATGGTATTAGAGAAATTAGTACATTTGGCTAAGGAGCAAATGCTGCAAGCAACAAATTTCAAGAAGTTGTGAGATTTCTAAAATATGGGGAATGGGACACATCTGCAGATGGAGAAAATGCAAGAAGTTGACCAATCGTTTGAAATTGATATTTTGCTAGGTACACAGAGCCAGCATTACAGAATTTAAAGTTTATAGAGGAATTGAATGTGAAGAACCTGCAAATTAGTTGAAACGAGCTATTTTCTGCTAACTGAGTATTTGATGGATAGAGAGAGCTAGATTTGCTAATCAAGGTAGAAATCGGAAATAATATCTCCGGTTGAATGAGGTGTAGTTGCAAATGAGGAGATTTTTAGAACTGAAGACATTTATCTACATAGGCAAAAGAAATTAATAGAGATAGCGAGGTTGATGGCAAAAGAGTAACGTATACATTTGGATAAGCAGCAGATGCTGCAAGCAACAAGTTTCAAGAAAATGTGAGATTTCTCAAATATGGGGAATGGAACATATCTGCAGGTAGAGACAATGCAAGCAGTTGGCAAATCGTTTGAAACTGATAGACAGGTAGACAGAGCCAGCATAGCAAAATTTGAAGTTTATGGAGGAATTGAATGTGGAGAACTGGCAAATTACTAGAAAGTAAATAATTTCTGCTACCTGAGATTTTGATGGATAGAGAGAACTAGATTTGCTGATCAAGGTAGAAATTGGAAAACAATAGCTGCAGTTGAATGAGGGGTAGCTATAAATTAGGAGATTTTTAGAACTAAAGACATGTATCTGGATCGGCAAAGGAATTAATAGAGATAGCGAGGTTGATGGCAATAGAGAAAATTTTACATTTGGATAAGGAGCAGATGCTGCAAGCAACAAATTTCAAGAAGATGTGAACTTTCACAAATATAGGGAATGGGACATATCCACAGATGGAGAACATGGAAGAAGTTGCCCAAGTGTTTGAATTTGATATTTTGCTAGGTAAACAGAGCCACCTTTGCAGAATTTGATGTTTCTGGAGGAACTGAATGTGGAGAACCCGAAAATAACTAGAAACTAACTAATTTCTGCTACCTGAGGTTTTGATGGATAGAGAGAACTAGATTCGTTATTCAGGGTTCAAATTGAGAAATAATATCTTCAGTTGTATGAGGGGTAGTTGGACATGAATTATACTTAGAACTGAAGACAGTTAACTAGATAGGCAAAAGAAATTAATAGAGATAGCGAGGTTGATAGTAATAGAGAAATTTTTATATTTGGGTAAGGAGCAGATGCTGCAAGCAACAAATGTCAAGAAAATGTGAGATTTCACAAATATGGGGAATGGGACATATCCACAGATGGAGAACATGGAAGAAGTTGACCAATTGTTTGAAATTGATATTTAGCTAGGTCCACAGAGCCAGCTTTGCAGAATTTGATGTTTCTGGAGGAACCGAATGTGGAGAACCCGCAAAAATCTAGGAACTAACTAATTTCTGCTACCAGAGATTTTGATGGATGGAGAGAAGTAGATTTGCTATACAAAGTAGAATTTGAGAAGTAATATCTTCAGTTGTATGAGGGGTAGTTGGAAATGAATTATTTTCCGAACTGAAGAAATTTAACTAGATAGGCAAAAGAAATTAATGGAGATAGCGATTTTGATGGTATTAGAGAAATGTGTACATTTGGCTAAGGAGCAAATGCTGCAAGCAACAAATTTCAAGAAAATGTGAGATTTCTAAAATATGGGGAATGGGACATATCTGCAGATGGAGAAAATGCAAGAAGTTGACCAATCGTTTGAAATTGATATTTTGCTAGGTACACAGAGCCAGCATTGCAGAATTTGAAGTTTATGGAGGAATTGAAATTGGAGAAACTGCAAATTAGTTGAAACGAGCTATTTTCTGCTAACTGAGAATTTGATGGATAGAGAGAACTAGATTTGCTAATCAAGGTAGAAATCGGAAAATAATATCTTCGGTTGAATGAGGTGTAGTTGCAAATGAGGAGATTTTTAGAACTGAAGACATTTATCTAGATAGGCAAAAGAAATTGATAGAGATAGCGAGGTTGATGGCAAAAGAGAAACGTATACATTTGGATAAGCAGCAGATGCTGCAAGCAACAAATTTCAAGAAAACGTGAGATTTCTCAAATATGGGGAATGGAACATATCTGCAGGTGGAGACAATGCAAGCAGTTGGCAAATTGTTTGAAACTGATAGACAGGTAGACAGAGCCAGCATTGCAAAATTTGAAGTTTATGGAGGAATTGAATGTGGAGAACCCGCAAATTACTAGAAACTAAATAATTTCTGCTACCTGAGATTTTGATGTATAGAGGGAGCTAGATTTTCTGATCAAGGTAGAAATTGGAAAACAATAGCTTCAGTTGAATGAGGGGTAGCTATAAATTAGGAGATTTTTAGAACTAAAGACATTTATCTAGATAGGCAAAGAAATTAATAGAGATAGCGAGTTTGAAGGCAAAAGAGAAACGTATACATTTGGATAAGCAGCAGATGCTGCAAGCAACAAATTTCAAGAAAATCTGAGATTTCTCAAATATGGGGAATGGGACATATCTGCAGGTGGAGACAATGCAAGCAGTTGGCAAATCGTTTGAAACTGATACACAGGTAGACAGAGCCAGCATTGCAAAATTTGAACTTTATGGAGGAATTGAATGTGGAGAACCTGCAAATTAGTTGAAACTAACTAATTTCTGCTACCTGAGATTTTGATGGATAGAGAGAACTAGATTTGCTATTCAAGGTAGGAACTGAGAAATAATAGCTTCTGTTGTATGAGGGCTAGTTGAAAATGAAATATTTTTAGAACTGAAGAAATCTAAATAGATAGGGAAAAGAAATTAATCGAGATAGTGACATTGATGGTATTAGAGAAATTTGTACATTTGGCTACGGAGAAGTGCTGCAAGCATCAAATTGCAAGAAAATGTGAGATTTCTAAAATATAGGGAATGGGACATATCTGCAGATGGAGAAAATGCAAGAAGTTGTCCAATCATTTGAAATTGATATTTTGCTAGGTACACAGAGTCGGCATTGCAGAGTTTGAAGTTTATGGAGGAATTGAATGTGGAGAACCTGCAAATTAGTTGAAACGAGATATTTTCTGCTAACTGAGAATTTGATGGATCGAGAGAACTAGATTTGCTGATCAAGGTAGAAATTGGAAAATAATAGCTTCAGTTGAATGAGGGGTAGCTGTAAATTAGGAGATATTTAGAACTAAAGACATTTATCTAGATAGGCAAAATAAATTAATACAGATAGCAAGGTTGATGGAAATGGAGAAACTTGTACATTTGGATAAGGAACAGATGCTGCGAGCAACAAATTTCAAGAAAATGTGAGATTTCACAAATTTGGGGAATGGGACATATCTGCAGATGGAGAAGATGCAAGAAGTTGACCAATCATTTGAAATTGATATTTTGCTAGGTACACCGAGTCAGCATTGCAGAATTTGAAGTTTATGGAGGAATTGAATGTGGAGAACCTGCAAATTAGTTGAAACGAACTATTTTCTGCTAACTGAGAATTTGATGGATAGAGAGAACTAGATTTGCTGATCAAGGTAGAAATCAGAAAATAATAGCTCCAGATGAATGAGGTGCAGTTGCAAATGAGGAGATTTTGGGAACTTAAGACATTTATCTAGATAGTCAAAAGAAATTAATAGAGATAGCGAGGTTGATGGCAAAAGAGAAACTTATACCTTTGGATAAGGAGCAGATGATGCAAGCAGCAAATTTCAAGAAAATGTGAGATTTCTTATATATGGGGAATGGGACAAATCTGCATGTAGAGACAATGCAAGCAGTTGGCAAATCGTTTGAAACTGATATTTTGCTAGGTACACAGAGCCAGCATTGCAAAATTTGAGATTTATGCAGTAATTGAATGTGGAGAACCCGCAAATTACTGGAAACTAAATAATTTCTGCTACCTGAGATTTTGATGGATAGAGAGATCTAGATTTGCTGATCAAGGTAGAAATTGGAAAACAATAGCTTCAGTTGAATGAGGGGTAGCTATAAATTAGGAGATTTTTAGAACTAAAGACATTTATCTAGACAGGCAAAGAAATTAATAGAGATAGCGAGGTTGATGGCATAGAGAAACTTTTACATTTGGATAAGGAGCAGATGCTGCAAGCAACAAATTTCAAGAAAATGTGAGATTTCACAAATATGGGGAATGGGACATATCCAGAGATGGAGAACATGGGAGAAGTTGACCAATTGTTTGAATTTGATATTTTGCTAGGTAAACAGAGCCAGCTTTGCAGAATTTGATGTTTCTGGAGGAATTGAATGTGGAGAACCCGCAAATAACTGGAAACTAACTAATTTCTACTTCCTGAGATTTTGATGGATTGAGAGAAGTAGATTTGCTATACAAGGTAGAAATTGACAAATAATTGCTTCAGTTGTATGAGGGGTAGTCGGAAATGAATTATTCTTCGAACTGAAGAAATTTAACTAGATAGGCAAAAGAAATTAATAGAGTTAGCGAGGTTGATGGTATTAGAGAAAATTTTACATTTGGCTAAGGAGCAGATGCTGCAAGCAACAAATTTCAAGAACCTGTGAGATTTCTAAAATATGGGGAATGGGACTTATCTGCAGATGGAAGAAAATGCAAGAAGTTAACCAATGGTTTGAAAATGATATTTTGCTAGGTACACAGAGCCAGCATTGCAGAATTTGAAGTTTATGGAGGAATTGAATGTGGAGAACCTGCAAATTAGTCGAGAAGAGCTATTTTCTGCCAACTGAGAATTTGATGGATAGAGAGAACTAGATTTGCTGATCAAGGTAGAAATTGGAAAACAATAGCTTCAGTTGAATGAGGGGTAGCTATAAATTAGGAGATTTTTAGAACTAAAGACATTTATCTAGATAGGCAAAGAAATTAATAGAGATAGCGAGGTTGATGGCAATAGAGAAACTTTTACATTTGGATAAGGAGCAGATGCTGCAAGCAACAAATTTCAAGAAAATGTGAGATTTCACAAATATGGGGAATGGGACATATCCACAGATGGAGAACATGGAAGAAGTTGACCAATTGTTTGAAATTGATATTTAGCTAGGTACACAGAGCCAGCTTTGCAGAATTTGAAGTTTATGGAGGAATTGAATGTGGAGAACCTGCAAATTACTTGAAACTAACTAGTTTCTGCTACCTGAGATTTTGATGGATAGAGAGAACTAGATTTGCTGATCAAGGTAGAAATTGGAAATAATAGCTTCAGTTGAATGAGGGGTAGCTAGTAAATTAGGGATATTTTAGAACTAAAGACATTTATCTAGATAGGCAAAAGAAATTGAGATATAGCGAGGTTGATGACAGTAGAGAAACTTATACATTTGGATAAGGAGCAGATGCTGCAAGCAACAAATTTCAAGAAAATGTGAGATTTCTCAAATATGGGGAATGGGACATATCTGCAGATGGAGAAAATGCAAGAAGTTGACCAATTGCTTGAAATTGATATTTTGCTAGGTACACAGAGCCAGCATTGCAGAATTTGAAGTTTATGAAGGAATTGAATGTGGAGAACCTGCAAATTAGTGAAACGAACTTTTTCTGCTAACTGAGAATTTGATGGATAGAGAGAACTAGATTTGCTAATCAAGGTAGAAATCGGAAAATAATATCTCCGGTTGAATGAGGTGTAGTTGCAAATGAGGAGATTTTTAGAACTAAAGACATTTATCTAGATAGGCAAAAGAAATTAATAGAGATAACGAGGTTGATGGCAAAAGAGAAACGTATACATTTGGATAAGCAGCAGATGCTGCAAGCAACAAGTTTCAAGAAAATGTGAGATTTCTCAAATATGGGGAATGGAACATATCTGCAGGTAGAGACAATGCAAGCAGTTGGCAAATCGTTTGAAACTGATATTGCTAGGTAGACAGAGCCAGCATTGCAAAATTTGAAGTTTATGGAGGAATTGAATGTGGAGAACCCGCAAATTAGTGGAAACAAAATAATTTCTGCTCCGTGAGATTTTGATGGATAGAGAGAACTAGATTTGCTGATCAAGGTAAAATTTGTAAAACAATAGCTTCAGTTGAATGAGTGGTCGCTATAAATTAGGAAATTTTTAGAACTAAAGACATTTATCTAGATAGGCAAATAAATTCATATAGATAGCGAGGTTGATTGAAATGGAGAAACTTGTACTTTTGGATAAAGAGCAGATGCTGCAAGCAACAAATTTCAAGAAAATGTGAGATTTCACAAATATGGAGAATAGGACATATCTGCAGATGGAGAAAATGCAAGAAGTTGACCAATCGTTTGAAATTGATATTTTGCTAGGTACACAGAGTCAGCATTGCAGAATTTGAAGTTTATGGAGGAATTGAATGTGGAGAACCTGCAAATTATTTGCAACCATCTTTTTTCCGCTAACTGAGAATTTGATGGATAGAGAGAACTAGATTTGCTGATCAAGGTAGAAATTGGAAAATAATAGCTTCAGTTGAATGAGGTGTAGCTATAAATTAGGAGATTTTTAGAACTAAAGACATCAGGCAAAGAAAATAATAGAGATAGCGAGGTTGATGGCAATAGAGAAACTTTTACATTTGGAAAAGGAGCAGATGCTGCAAGCAACAAATTTCAAGAAAATGTGAGATTTCACAAATATGGGGAATGGGACATATCCACAGATGGAGAAGATGGAAGAAGTTGACCAATTGTTTGAAATTGATATTTAGCTAGGTACACAGAGCCAGCTTTGCAGAATTTGATGTTTCTGGAGGAATTGAATGTGGAGAACCCGCAAAAAACTAGAAACTAACTAATTTCTGCTACCTGAGATTTTGATGGATGGAGAGAAGTAGATTTGCTATACAAGGTAGAAATTGACAAATAATTGCTTCAGTTGTATGAGGGGTAGTCGGAAATGAATTATTCTTCGAACTGAAGAAATTTAACTAGATAGGCAAAAGAAATTAATAGAGTTAGCGACGTTGATGGTATTAGAGAAATTTGTACATTTGGCTAAGGAGCAGATGCTGCAAGCAACAAATTTCAAGAAAATGTGAGATTTCTAAAATATGTGGAATGGGACTTATCTGCAGATGGAGAAAATGCAACAAGTTAACCAATCGTTTGAAAATGATATTTTGCTAGGTACACAGAGTCGGCATTGCAGAGTTTGAAGTTAATGGAGGAATTGAATGTGGAGAACCTGCAAATTAGTTGAAACGAGCTATTTTCTGCTAGCTGAGAATTTGATGGATAGAGAGAACTAGATTTGCTGATCAAGGTAGAAATTGGAAAATAATAGCTTCAGTTGAATGAGGTGTAGCTATAAATTAGGAGATTTTTAGAACTAAAGACATCAGGCAAAGAAAATAATAGAGATAGCGAGGTTGATGGCAATAGAGAAACTTTTACATTTGGAAAAGGAGCAGATGCTGCAAGCAACAAATTTCAAGAAAATGTGAGATTTCACAAATATGGGGAATGGGACATATCCACAGATGGAGAAGATGGAAGAAATTGACCAATTGTTTGAAATTGATATTTAGCTAGGTACACAGAGCCAGCTTTGCAGAATTTGATGTTTCTGGAGGAATTGAATGTGGAGAACACGCAAAAAACTAGAAACTAACTAATTTCTGCTACTTGAGATTTTGATAGATAGGGAGAACTAGATTTGCTATTCAATGTAGGAATTGAGAAATAATTTCTTCTGTTGTATGAGGGGTAGTTGAAAATGAAATATTTTTGGAACTGAAGAAATTTAACTAGATAGGGAAAAGAAATTAATCGAGATAGCGACGTTGATGGTATTAGAGAAATTTGTACATTTGGCTAAGGAGCGGATGCTGCAAGCAACAAATTTCAAGAAAATGTGAGATTTCTAAAATATGGGGAACGGGACATATCTGCAGATGGAGAAAATGCAAGAAGTTGTCCAATCATTTGAAATTGATATTTTGCTAGGTACACAGAGTCGGCATTGCAGAGTTTGAAGTTAATGGAGGAATTGAATGTGGAGAACCTGCAAATTAGTTGAAACGAGGTATTTTCTGCTAGCTGAGAATTTGATGGATAGAGAGAACTAGATTTGCTGATCAAGGTAGAAATTGGAAAATAATAGCTTCAGTTGAATGAGGGGTAGCTATAAATTAGGAGATATTTAGAACTAAAGACATTTATCTAGATAGGCAAAATAAATTAATACAGATAGCGAGGTTGATGGAAATGGAGAAACTTGTACATTTGGATAAGGAACAGATGCTGCGAGCAACAAATTTCAAGAAAATGTGAGATTTCACAAATTTGGGGAATGGGACATATCTGCAGATGGAGAAAATGCAAGAAGTTGACCAATCGTTTGAAATTGATATTTTGCTAGGTACACCGAGTCAGCATTGCAGAATTTGAAGTTTATGGAGGAATTGAATGTGGAGAACCTGCAAATTAGTTGAAACGAACTATTTTCTGCTAACTTAGAATTTGATGGATAGAGAGAACTAGATTTGCTGATCAAGGCAGAAATCGGAAAATAATAGCTCCGGATGAATGAGGTGCAGTTGCAAATGAGGATTTTTAGAACTTAAGACATTTATCTAGATAGGCAAATGAATTAATAGAGATAGCGAGGTTGATGGCAAAAGAGAAACTTCTACATTTGGATAAAGAGCAGATGATGCAAGCAACAAATTTCAAGAAAATGTGAGATTTCTCAAATTTGGGGAATGGGACATCTCTAAAGATGGAGAACATGGAACAAGTTGACCAATTGCTTGAAATTGATATTTTGCTATGTGCAGAAAGCCAGCTGTGAACAATTTGAATCTTAAGGAGGAATGGACAGTGGAGAATTGGCAGATTAGTTGAAACTAACTCATTCCTGCTAACTGAGAATTTGATGGATAGCGAGAACTAGATTTGCTGATCAAGGTAGAAATTGGAAAATAATAGCTTAAGTTAAATGAGGGGTACCTATAAATTAGGAGATTTTAAGAACTAAAGACATTTATCTAGATAGGCAAATAAATTCATATAGATAGCGAGGTTGATGGAAATGGAGAAACTTGTACATTTGGATAAAGAGCAGATGCTGCAAGCAACAAATTTCAAGAAAATGTGAGATTTCACAAATATGGAGAATAGGACATATCTGCAGATGGAGAAAATGCAAGAAGTTGACCAATCGTTTGAAATTGATATTTTGCTATGTACACAGAGTTAGCATTGCAGAATTTGAAGTTTATGGAGGAATTGAATGTGGAGAACCTGCAAATTATTTGCAACCATCTTTTTTCCGCTAACTGAGAATTTGATGGATAGAGAGAACTAGATTTGCTGATCAAGGTAGAAATTGGAAAATAATAGCTTCAGTTGAATGAGGTGTAGCTATAAATTAGGAGATTTTTAGAACTAAAGACATCAGGCAAAGAAAATAATAGAGATAGCGAGGTTGATGGCAATAGAGAAACTTTTACATTTGGAAAAGGAGCAGATGCTGCAAGCAACAAATTTCAAGAAAATGTGAGATTTCACAAATATGGGGAATGGGACATATCCACAGATGGAGAAGATGGAAGAAGTTGACCAATTGTTTGAAATTGATATTTAGCTAGGTACACAGAGCCAGCTTTGCAGAATTTGATGTTTCTGGAGGAATTGAATGTGGAGAACACGCAAAAAACTAGAAACTAACTAATTTCTGCTACCTGAGATTTTGATGGATGGAGAGAAGTAGATTTGCTATACAAGGTAGAAATTGACAAATAATTGCTTCAGTTGTATGAGGGGTAGTCGGAAATGAATTATTCTTCGAACTGACGAAATTTAACTAGATAGGCAAAAGAAATTAATAGAGTTAGCGACGTTGCTGGTATTAGAGAAATTTGTACATTTGGCTAAGGAGCAGATGCTGCAAGCAACAAATTTCAAGAAAATGTGAGATTTCTAAAATATGTGGAATGGGACTTATCTGCAGATGGAGAAAATGCAACAAGTTAACCAATCGTTTGAAAATGATATTTTGCTAGGTACACAGAGTCGGCATTGCAGAGTTTGAAGTTAATGGAGGAATTGAATGTGGAGAACCTGCAAATTAGTTGAAACGAGCTATTTTCTGCTAGCTGAGAATTTGATGGATAGAGAGAACTAGATTTGCTGATCAAGGTAGAAATTGGAAAATAATAGCTTCAGTTGAATGAGGTGTAGCTATAAATTAGGAGATTTTTAGAACTAAAGACATCAGGCAAAGAAAATAATAGAGATAGCGAGGTTGATGGCAATAGAGAAACTTTTACATTTGGAAAAGGAGCAGATGCTGCAAGCAACAAATTTCAAGAAAATGTGAGATTTCACAAATATGGGGAATGGGACATATCCACAGATGGAGAAGATGGAAGAAATTGACCAATTGTTTGAAATTGATATTTAGCTAGGTACACAGAGCCAGCTTTGCGGAATTTGATGTTTCTGGAGGAATTGAATGTGGAGAACACGCAAAAAACTAGAAACTAACCAATTTCTGCTACTTGAGAATTTGATAGATAGGGAGAACTAGATTTGCTATTCAATGTAGGAATTGAGAAATAATTTCTTCTGTTGTATGAGGGGTAGTTGAAAATGAAATATTTTTGGAACTGAAGAAATTTAACTAGATAGGGAAAAGAAATTAATCGAGATAGCGACGTTGATGGTATTAGAGAAATTTGTACATTTGGCTAAGGAGCGGATGCTGCAAGCAACAAATTTCAAGAAAATGTGAGATTTCTAAAATATGGGGAACGGGACATATCTGCAGATGGAGAAAATGCAAGAAGTTGTCCAATCATTTGAAATTGATATTTTGCTAGGTACACAGAGTCGGCATTGCAGAGTTTGAAGTTAATGGAGGAATTGAATGTGGAGAACCTGCAAATTAGTTGAAACGAGGTATTTTCTGCTAGCTGAGAATTTGATGGATAGAGAGAACTAGATTTGCTGATCAAGGTAGAAATTGGAAAATAATATCTTCAGTTGAATGAGGGGTAGCTATAAATTAGGAGATATTTAGAACTAAAGACATTTATCTAGATAGGCAAAATAAATTAATACAGATAGCGAGGTTGATGGAAATGGAGAAACTTGTACATTTGGATAAGGAACAGATGCTGCGAGCAACAAATTTCAAGAAAATGTGAGATTTCACAAATTTGGGGAATGGGACATATCTGCAGATGGAGAAAATGCAAGAAGTTGACCAATCGTTTGAAATTGATATTTTGCTAGGTACACCGAGTCAGCATTGCAGAATTTGAAGTTTATGGAGGAATTGAATGTGGAGAACCTGCAAATTAGTTGAAACGAACTATTTTCTGCTAACTCAGAATTTGATGGATAGAGAGAACTAGATTTGCTGATCAAGGTGGAAATCGGAAAATAACAGCTCCGGATGAATGAGGTGCAGTTGCAAATGAGATTTTTAGAACTAAAGACATTTATCTAGATAGGCAAATGAATTAATAGAGATAGCGAGGTTGATGGCAAAAGAGAAACTTCTACATTTGGATAAAGAGCAGATGATGCAAGCAACAAATTTCAAGAAAATGTGAGATTTCTCAAATTTGGGGAATGGGACATCTCTACAGATGGAGAACATGGAACAAGTTGACCAATTGCTTGAAATTGATATTTTGCTATGTGCAGAAAGCCAGCTGTGAACAATTTGAATCTTAAGGAGGAATGGACAGTGGAGAATTGGCAGATTAGTTGAAACTAACTCATTCCTGCTAACTGAGAATTTGATGGATAGCGAGAACTAGATTTGCTGATCAAGGTAGAAATTGGAAAATAATAGCTTAAGTTAAATGAGGGGTACCTATAAATTAGGAGATTTTAAGAACTAAAGACATTTATCTAGATAGGCAAATAAATTCATATAGATAGCGAGGTTGATGGAAATGGAGAAACTTGTACATTTGGATAAAGAGCAGATGCTGCAAGCAACAAATTTCAAGAAAATGTGAGATTTCACAAATATGGAGAATAGGACATATCTGCAGATGGAGAAAATGCAAGAAGTTGACCAATCGTTTGAAATTGATATTTTGCTAGGTACACAGAGTCAGCATTGCAGAATTTGAAGTTTATGGAGGAATTGAATGTGGAGAACCTGCAAATTATTTGCAACTAACTTTTTTCCGCTAACTGAGAATTTGATGGATAGAGAGAACTAGATTTGCTGATCAAGGTAGAAATTGGAAAATAATAGCTTCAGTTGAATGAGGTGTAGCTATAAATTAGGAGATTTTTAGAACTAAAGACATCAGGCAAAGAAAATAATAGAGATAGCGAGGATGATGGCAATAGAGAAACTTTTACATTTGGAAAAGGAGCAGATGCTGCAAGCAACAAATTTCAAGAAAATGTGAGATTTCACAAATATGGGGAATGGGACATATCCACAGATGGAGAAGATGGAAGAAGTTGACCAATTGTTTGAAATTGATATTTAGCTAGGTACACAGAGCCAGCTTTGCAGAATTTGATGTTTCTGGAGGAATTGAATGTGGAGAACACGCAAAAAACTAGAAACTAACTAATTTCTGCTACCTGAGATTTTGATGGATAGGAGAGAAGTAGATTTGCTATTCAAGGTAGAATTGACAAATAATTGCTTCAGTTGTATGAGGGGTAGTTGAAATGAATTATTTTCGAACTGAAGAAATTTAACTAGATAGGGAAAAGAAATTAATCGAGATAGCGACGTTGATGGTATTAGAGAAATTTGTACATTTGGCAAAGGAGCAGATGCTGCAAGCAACAAATTTCAAGAAAATGTGAGATTTCTAAAATATGTGGAATGGGACTTATCTGCAGATGGAGAAAATGCAACAAGTTAACCAATCGTTTGAAAATGATATTTTGCTAGGTACACAGAGTCGGCATTGCAGAGTTTGAAGTTAATGGAGGAATTGAATGTGGAGAACCTGCAAATTAGTTGAAACGAGCTATTTTCTGCTAGCTGAGAATTTGATGGATAGAGAGAACTAGATTTGCTGATCAAGGTAGAAATTGGAAAATAATAGCTTCAGTTGAATGAGGTGTAGCTATAAATTAGGAGATTTTTAGGAACTAAAGACATCAGGCAAAGAAAATAATAGAGATAGCGAGGATGATGGCAATAGAGAAACTTTTACATTTGGAAAAGGAGCAGATGCTGCAAGCAACAAATTTCAAGAAAATGTGAGATTTCACAAATATGGGGAATGGGACATATCCACAGATGGAGAAGATGGAAGAAATTGACCAATTGTTTGAAATTGATATTTAGCTAGGTACACAGAGCCAGCTTTGCGGAATTTGATGTTTCTGGAGGAATTGAATGTGGAGAACACGCAAAAAACTAGAAACTAACCAATTTCTGCTACTTGAGAATTTGATAGATAGGGAGAACTAGATTTGCTATTCAATGTAGGAATTGAGAAATAATTTCTTCTGTTGTATGAGGGGTAGTTGAAAATGAAATATTTTTGGAACTGAAGAAATTTAACTAGATAGGGAAAAGAAATTAATCGAGATAGCGACGTTGATGGTATTAGAGAAATTTGTACATTTGGCTAAGGAGCGGATGCTGCAAGCAACAAATTTCAAGAAAATGTGAGATTTCTAAAATATGGGGAACGGGACATATCTGCAGATGGAGAAAATGCAAGAAGTTGTCCAATCATTTGAAATTGATATTTTGCTAGGTACACAGAGTCGGCATTGCAGAGTTTGAAGTTAATGGAGGAATTGAATGTGGAGAACCTGCAAATTAGTTGAAACGAGGTATTTTCTGCTAGCTGAGAATTTGATGGATAGAGAGAACTAGATTTGCTGATCAAGGTAGAAATTGGAAAATAATATCTTCAGTTGAATGAGGGGTAGCTATAAATTAGGAGATATTTAGAACTAAAGACATTTATCTAGATAGGCAAAATAAATTAATACAGATAGCGAGGTTGATGGAAATGGAGAAACTTGTACATTTGGATAAGGAACAGATGCTGCGAGCAACAAATTTCAAGAAAATGTGAGATTTCACAAATTTGGGGAATGGGACATATCTGCAGATGGAGAAAATGCAAGAAGTTGACCAATCGTTTGAAATTGTTATTTTGCTAGGTACACCGAGTCAGCATTGCAGAATTTGAAGTTTATGGAGGAATTGAATGTGGAGAACCTGCAAATTAGTTGAAACGAACTATTTTCTGCTAACTCAGAATTTGATGGATAGAGAGAACTAGATTTGCTGATCAAGGTGGAAATCGGAAAATACCAGCTGCGGATGAATGAGGTGCGGTTGCAAATGAGATTTTTAGAACTAAAGACATTTATCTAGATAGGCAAATGAATTAATAGAGATAGCGAGGTTGATGGCAAAAGAGAAACTTCTACATTTGGATAAAGAGCAGATGATGCAAGCAACAAATTTCAAGAAAATGTGAGATTTCTCAAATTTGGGGAATGGGACATCTCTACAGATGCAGAACATGGAACAAGTTGACCAATTGCTTGAAATTGATATTTTGCTATGTGCAGAAAGCCAGCTATGAACAATTTGAATCTTAAGGAGGAATGGACAGTGGAGAATTGGCAGATTAGTTGAAACTAACTCATTCCTGCTAACTGAGAATTTGATGGATAGCGAGAACTAGATTTGCTGATCAAGGTAGAAATTGGAAAATAATAGCTTAAGTTAAATGCGGGGTACCTATAAATTAGGAGATTTTAAGAACTAAAGACATTTATCTGGATAGGCAAATAAATTCATATAGATAGCGAGGTTGATGGAAATGGAGCAACTTGTACATTTGGATAAGGAACAGATGCTACGAGCAACAAATTTCAAGAAAATGTGAGATTTCACAAATATGGGGAATGGAAAACATCCACAGATGGAGAAGATGGAAGAAGTTGACCAATTGTTTGAAATTGATATTTAGCTAGGTACACAGAGCCAGCTTTGCAGAATTTGATGTTTCTGGAGGAATTGAATGTGGAGAACCCGCAAATAACGAGAAACTAACTAATTTCTGCTACCTGAGATTTTGATGGATGGAGAGAAGTAGATTTGCTATTCAAGGTAGGAATTGAGAAATAATAGCTTCTGTTGTATGAGGGGTAGTTGAAAATGAAATATTTTTAGAACTGAAGAAATTTAACTAGATAGGGAAAAGAAATTAATCGAGATAGCGACATTAATGGTATTAGAGGAGTTTGTACATTTGGCTAAGGAGCAGATGCTGCAAGCAACAAATTTCAAGAAAATGTGAGATTTCTAAAATATGGGGAATGGGACATATCTGCAGATGGAGAAAATGCAAGAAGTTGTCCAATCATTTGAAATTGATATTTTGCTAGGTACACAGAGTCGGCATTGCAGAGTTTGAAGTTAATGGAGGAATTGAATGTGGAGAACCTGCAAATTAGTTGAAACGAGGTATTTTCTGCTAGCTGAGAATTTGATGGATAGAGAGAACTAGATTTGCTGATCAAGGTAGAAATTGGAAAATAATATCTTCAGTTGAATGAGGGGTAGCTATAAATTAGGAGATATTTAGAACTAAAGACATTTATCTAGATAGGCAAAATAAATTAATACAGATAGCGAGGTTGATGGAAATGGAGAAACTTGTACATTTGGATAAGGAACAGATGCTGCAAGCAACAAATTTCAAGAAAATGTGAGATTTCACAAATTTGGGGAATGGGACATATCTGCAGATGGAGAAAATGCAAGAAGTTGACCAATCGTTTGAAATTGATATTTTGCTAGGTACACAGAGTCAGCATTGCAGAATTTGAAGTTTATGGAGGAATTGAATGTGGAGAACCTGCAAATTATTTGCAACTAACTTTTTTCCGCTAACTGAGAATTTGATGGATAGAGAGAACTAGATTTGCTGATCAAGGTAGAAATTGGAAAATAATAGCTTCAGTTGAATGAGGTGTAGCTATAAATTAGGAGATTTTTAGAACTAAAGACATCAGGCAAAGAAAATAATAGAGATAGCGAGGTTGATGGCAATAGAGAAACTTTTACATTTGGAAAAGGAGCAGATGCTGCAAGCAACAAATTTCAAGAAAATGTGAGATTTCACAAATATGGGGAATGGGACATATCCACAGATGGAGAAGATGGAAGAAGTTGACCAATTGTTTGAAATTGATATTTAGCTAGGAACACAGAGCCAGCTTTGCAGAATTTGATGTTTCTGGAGGAATTGAATGTGGAGAACACGCAAAAAACTAGAAACTAACTAATTTCTGCTACCTGAGATTTTGATGGATGGAGAGAAGTAGATTTGCTATACAAGGTAGAAATTGACAAATAATTGCTTCAGTTGTATGAGGGGTAGTCGGAAATGAATTATTCTTCGAACTGACGAAATTTAACTAGATAGGCAAAAGAAATTAATAGAGTTAGCGACGTTGCTGGTATTAGAGAAATTTGTACATTTGGCTAAGGAGCAGATGCTGCAAGCAACAAATTTCAAGAAAATGTGAGATTTCTAAAATATGTGGAATGGGACTTATCTGCAGATGGAGAAAATGCAACAAGTTAACCAATCGTTTGAAAATGATATTTTGCTAGGTACACAGAGTCGGCATTGCAGAGTTTGAAGTTAATGGAGGAATTGAATGTGGAGAACCTGCAAATTAGTTGAAACGAGCTATTTTCTGCTAGCTGAGAATTTGATGGATAGAGAGAACTAGATTTGCTGATCAAGGTAGAAATTGGAAAATAATAGCTTCAGTTGAATGAGGTGTAGCTATAAATTAGGAGATTTTTAGAACTAAAGACATCAGGCAAAGAAAATAATAGAGATAGCGAGGTTGATGGCAATAGAGAAACTTTTACATTTGGAAAAGGAGCAGATGCTGCAAGCAACAAATTTCAAGAAAATGTGAGATTTCACAAATATGGGGAATGGGACATATCCACAGATGGAGAAGATGGAAGAAGTTGACCAATTGTTTGAAATTGATATTTAGCTAGGTACACAGAGCCAGCTTTGCAGAATTTGATGTTTCTGGAGGAATTGAATGTGGAGAACACGCAAAAAACTAGAAACTAACTAATTTCTGCTACCTGAGATTTTGATGGATGGAGAAAGTAGATTTGCTATACAAGGTAGAAATTGACAAATAATTGCTTCAGTTGTATGAGGGGTAGTCGGAAATGAATTATTCTTCGAAGTGACGAAATTTAACTAGATAGGCAAAAGAAATTAATAGAGTTAGCGACGTTGCTGGTATTAGAGAAATTTGTACATTTGGCTAAGGAGCAGATGCTGCAAGCAACAAATTTCAAGAAAATGTGAGATTTCTAAAATATGTGGAATGGGACTTATCTGCAGATGGAGAAAATGCAACAAGTTAACCAATCATTTGAAAATGATATTTTGCTAGGTACACAGAGTCGGCATTGCAGAGTTTGAAGTTAATGGAGGAATTGAATGTGGAGAACCTGCAAATTAGTTGAAACGAGCTATTTTCTGCTAGCTGAGAATTTGATGGATAGAGAGAACTAGATTTGCTGATCAAGTAGAAATTGGAAAATAATAGCTTCAGTTGAATGAGGTGTAGCTATAAATTAGGAGATTTTTAGAACTAAAGACATCAGGCAAAGAAAATAATAGAGATAGCGAGGTTGATGGCAATAGAGAAACTTTTACATTTGGAAAAGGAGCAGATGCTGCAAGCAACAAATTTCAAGAAAATGTGAGATTTCACAAATATGGGGAATGGGACATATCCACAGATGGAGAAGATGGAAGAAATTGACCAATTGTTTGAAATTGATATTTAGCTAGGTACACAGAGCCAGCTTTGCGGAATTTGATGTTTCTGGAGGAATTGAATGTGGAGAACACGCAAAAAACTAGAAACTAACCAATTTCTGCTACTTGAGAATTTGATAGATAGGGAGAACTAGATTTGCTATTCAATGTAGGAATTGAGAAATAATTTCTTCTGTTGTATGAGGGGTAGTTGAAAATGAAATATTTTTGGAACTGAAGAAATTTAACTAGATAGGGAAAAGAAATTAATCGAGATAGCGACGTTGATGGTATTAGAGAAATTTGTACATTTGGCTAAGGAGCGGATGCTGCAAGCAACAAATTTCAAGAAAATGTGAGATTTCTAAAATATGGGGAACGGGACATATCTGCAGATGGAGAAAATGCAAGAAGTTGTCCAATCATTTGAAATTGATATTTTGCTAGGTACACAGAGTCGGCATTGCAGAGTTTGAAGTTAATGGAGGAATTGAATGTGGAGAACCTGCAAATTAGTTGAAACGAGGTATTTTCTGCTAGCTGAGAATTTGATGGATAGAGAGAACTAGATTTGCTGATCAAGGTAGAAATTGGAAAATAATATCTTCAGTTGAATGAGGGGTAGCTATAAATTAGGAGATATTTAGAACTAAAGACATTTATCTAGATAGGCAAAATAAATTAATACAGATAGCGAGGTTGATGGAAATGGAGAAACTTGTACATTTGGATAAGGAACAGATGCTGCGAGCAACAAATTTCAAGAAAATGTGAGATTTCACAAATTTGGGGAATGTGACATATCTGCAGATGGAGAAAATGCAAGAAGTTGACCAATCGTTTGAAATTGATATTTTGCTAGGTACACCGAGTCAGCATTGCAGAATTTGAAGATTATGGAGGAATTGAATGTGGAGAACCTGCAAATTAGTTGAAACGAACTATTTTCTGCTAACTCAGAATTTGATGGATAGAGAGAACTAGATTTGCTGATCAAGGTGGAAATCGGAAAATAACAGCTGCGGATGAATGAGGTGCGGTTGCAAATGAGATTTTTAGAACTAAAGACATTTATCTAGATAGGCAAATGAATTAATAGAGATAGCGAGGTTGATGGCAAAAGAGAAACTTCTACATTTGGATAAAGAGCAGATGATGCAAGCAACAAATTTCAAGAAAATGTGAGATTTCTCAAATTTGGGGAATGGGACATCTCTACAGATGCAGAACATGGAACAAGTTGACCAATTGCTTGAAATTGATATTTTGCTATGTGCAGAAAGCCAGCTGTGAACAATTTGAATCTTAAGGAGGAATGGACAGTGGAGAATTGGCAGATTAGTTGAAACTAACTCATTCCTGCTAACTGAGAATTTGATGGATAGCGAGAACTAGATTTGCTGATCAAGTTAGAAATTGGAAAATAATAGCTTAAGTTAAATGAGGGGTACCTATAAATTAGGAGATTTTAAGAACTAAAGACATTTATCTAGATAGGCAAATAAATTCATATAGATAGCGAGGTTGATGGAAATGGAGAAACTTGTACATTTGGATAAAGAGCAGATGCTGCAAGCAACAAATTTCAAGAAAATGTGAGATTTCACAAATATGGAGAATAGGACATATCTGCAGATGGAGAAAATGCAAGAAGTTGACCAATCGTTTGAAATTGATATTTTGCTATGTACACAGAGTTAGCATTGCAGAATTTGAAGTTTATGGAGGAATTGAATGTGGAGAACCTGCAAATTATTTGCAACCATCTTTTTTCCGCTAACTGAGAATTTGATGGATAGAGAGAACTAGATTTGCTGATCAAGGTAGAAATTGGAAAATAATAGCTTCAGTTGAATGAGGTGTAGCTATAAATTAGGAGATTTTTAGAACTAAAGACATCAGGCAAAGAAAATAATAGAGATAGCGAGGATGATGGCAATAGAGAAACTTTTACATTTGGAAAAGGAGCAGATGCTGCAAGCAACAAATTTCAAGAAAATGTGAGATTTCACAAATATGGGGAATGGGACATATCCACAGATGGAGAAGATGGAAGAAAGTTGACCAATTGTTTGAAATTGATATTTAGCTAGGTACACAGAGCCAGCTTTGCAGAATTTGATGTTTCTGGAGGAATTGAATGTGGAGAACACGCAAAAAACTAGAAACTAACTAATTTCTGCTACCTGAGATTTTGATGGATGGAGAGAAGTAGATTTGCTATACAAGGTAGAAATTGACAAATAATTGCTTCAGTTGTATGAGGGGTAGTCGGAAATGAATTATTCTTCGAACTGACGAAATTTAACTAGATAGGCAAAAGAAATTAATAGAGTTAGCGACGTTGCTGGTATTAGAGAAATTTGTACATTTGGCTAAGGAGCAGATGCTGAAAGCAACAAATTTCAAGAAAATGTGAGATTTCTAAAATATGTGGAATGGGACTTATCTGCGGATGGAGAAAATGCAACAAGTTAACCAATCGTTTGAAAATGATATTTTGCTAGGTACACAGAGTCGGCATTGCAGAGTTTGAAGTTAATGGAGGAATTGAATGTGGAGAACCTGCAAATTAATTGAAACGAGCTATTTTCTGCTAGCTGAGAATTTGATGGATAGAGAGAACTAGATTTGCTGATCAAGGTAGAAATTGGAAAATAATAGCTTCAGTTGAATGAGGTGTAGCTATAAATTAGGAGATTTTTAGAACTAAAGACATCAGGCAAAGAAAATAATAGAGATAGCGAGGATGATGGCAATAGAGAAACTTTTACATTTGGAAAAGGAGCAGATGCTGCAAGCAACAAATTTCAAGAAAATGTGAGATTTCACAAATATGGGGAATGGGACATATCCACAGATGGAGAAGATGGAAGAAATTGACCAATTGTTTGAAATTGATATTTAGCTAGGTACACAGAGCCAGCTTTGCGGAATTTGATGTTTCTGGAGGAATTGAATGTGGAGAACACGCAAAAAACTAGAAACTAACCAATTTCTGCTACTTGAGAATTTGATAGATAGGGAGAACTAGATTTGCTATTCAATGTAGGAATTGAGAAATAATTTCTTCTGTTGTATGAGGGGTAGTTGAAAATGAAATATTTTTGGAACTGAAGAAATTTAACTAGATAGGGAAAAGAAATTAATCGAGATAGCGACGTTGATGGTATTAGAGAAATGTGTACATTTGGCTAAGGAGCGGATGCTGCAAGCAACAAATTTCAAGAAAATGTGAGATTTCTAAAATATGGGGAACGGGACATATCTGCAGATGGAGAAAATGCAAGAAGTTGTCCAATCATTTGAAATTGATATTTTGCTAGGTACACAGAGTCGGCATTGCAGAGTTTGAAGTTAATGGAGGAATTGAATGTGGAGAACCTGCAAATTAGTTGAAACGAGGTATTTTCTGCTAGCTGAGAATTTGATGGATAGAGAGAACTAGATTTGCTGATCAAGGTAGAAATTGGAAAATAATAGCTTCAGTTGAATGAGGGGTAGCTATAAATTAGGAGATATTTAGAACTAAAGACATTTATCTAGATAGGCAAAATAAATTAATACAGATAGCGAGGTTGATGGAAATGGAGAAACTTGTACATTTGGATAATGAACAGATGCTGCGAGCAACAAATTTCAAGAAAATGTGAGATTTCACAAATTTGGTCAATGGGACATATCTGCAGATGGCGAAAATGGAAGAAGTTGACCAATCGTTTGAAATTGATATTTTGCTAGGTACACCGAGTCAGCATTGCAGAATTTGAAGTTTATGGAGGAATTGAATGTGGAGAACCTGCAAATTAGTTGAAACGAACTATTTTCTGCTAACTTAGAATTTGATGGATAGAGAGAACTAGATTTGCTGATCAAGGCAGAAATCGGAAAATAATAGCTCCGGATGAATGAGGTGCAGTTGCAAATGAGGAGATTTTGAGAACTTAAGACATTTATCTACTAGGCAAAAGAAATTAATAGAGATAGCGAGGTTGATGGCAAAAGAGAAACTTAATCATTTGGAAAAGGAGCAGATGATGCAAGCAACAAATTTCAAAAAAATGTGAGATTTCTCAAATTTGGGGAATGGGACATCTCTACAGATGGAGAACATGGAAGAAGTTGACCAATTGCTTGAAATTGATATTTTGCTATGTGCAGAAAGCCAAGTGTGAACAATTTGAATCTTAAGGAGGAATGGACAGTGGAGAATTGGCAGATTAGTTGAAACTAACTCATTCCTGCTAACTGAGAATTTGATGGATAGCGAGAACTAGATTTGCTGATCAAGGTAGAAATTGGAAAATAATAGCTTAAGTTAAATGAGGGGTACCTATAAATTAGGAGATTTTAAGAACTAAAGACATTTATCTAGATAGGCAAATAAATTCATATAGATAGCGAGGTTGATGGAAATGGAGAAACTTGTACATTTGGATAAAGAGCAGATGCTGCAAGCAACAAATTTCAAGAAAATGTGAGATTTCACAAATATGGAGAATAGGACATATCTGCAGATGGAGAAAATGCAAGAAGTTGACCAATCGTTTGAAATTGATATTTTGCTATGTACACAGAGTTAGCATTGCAGAATTTGAAGTTTATGGAGGAATTGAATGTGGAGAACCTGCAAATTATTTGCAACCATCTTTTTTCCGCTAACTGAGAATTTGATGGATAGAGAGAACTAGATTTGCTGATCAAGGTAGAAATTGGAAAATAATAGCTTCAGTTGAATGAGGTGTAGCAATAAATTAGGAGATTTTTAGAACTAAAGACATCAGGCAAAGAAAATAATAGAGATAGCGAGGATGATGGCAATAGAGAAACTTTTACATTTGGAAAAGGAGCAGATGCTGCAAGCAACAAATTTCAAGAAAATGTGAGATTTCACAAATATGGGGAATGGGACATATCCACAGATGGAGAAGATGGAAGAAGTTGACCAATTGTTTGAAATTGATATTTAGCTAGGTACACAGAGCCAGCTTTGCAGAATTTGATGTTTCTGGAGGAATTGAATGTGGAGAACACGCAAAAAACTAGAAACTAACTAATTTCTGCTACCTGAGATTTTGATGGATGGAGAGAAGTAGATTTGCTATACAAGGTAGAAATTGACAAATAATTGCTTCAGTTGTATGAGGGGTAGTCGGAAATGAATTATTCTTCGAAGTGACGAAATTTAACTAGATAGGCAAAAGAAATTAATAGAGTTAGCGACGTTGCTGGTATTAGAGAAATTTGTACATTTGGCTAAGGAGCAGATGCTGCAAGCAACAAATTTCAAGAAAATGTGAGATTTCTAAAATATGTGGAATGGGACTTATCTGCAGATGGAGAAAATGCAACAAGTTAACCAATCGTTTGAAAATGATATTTTGCTAGGTACACAGAGTCGGCTTTGCAGAGTTTGAAGTTAATGGAGGAATTGAATGTGGAGAACCTGCAAATTAGTTGAAACGAGCTATTTTCTGCTAGCTGAGAATTTGATGGATAGAGAGAACTAGATTTGCTGATCAAGGTAGAAATTGGAAAATAATAGCTTCAGTTGAATGAGGTGTAGCTATAAATTAGGAGATTTTTAGAACTAAAGACATCAGGCAAAGAAAATAATAGAGATAGCGAGGATGATGGCAATAGAGAAACTTTTACATTTGGAAAAGGAGCAGATGCTGCAAGCAACAAATTTCAAGAAAATGTGAGATTTCACAAATATGGGGAATGGGACATATCCACAGATGGAGAAGATGGAAGAAATTGACCAATTGTTTGAAATTGATATTTAGCTAGGTACACAGAGCCAGCTTTGCGGAATTTGATGTTTCTGGAGGAATTGAATGTGGAGAACACGCAAAAAACTAGAAACTAACCAATTTCTGCTACTTGAGAATTTGATAGATAGGGAGAACTAGATTTGCTATTCAATGTAGGAATTGAGAAATAATTTCTTCTGTTGTATGAGGGGTAGTTGAAAATGAAATATTTTTGGAACTGAAGAAATTTAACTAGATAGGGAAAAGAAATTAATCGAGATAGCGACGTTGATGGTATTAGAGAAATTTGTACATTTGGCTAAGGAGCGGATGCTGCAAGCAACAAATTTCAAGAAAATGTGAGATTTCTAAAATATGGGGAACGGGACATATCTGCAGATGGAGAAAATGCAAGAAGTTGTCCAATCATTTGAAATTGATATTTTGCTAGGTACACAGAGTCGGCATTGCAGAGTTTGAAGTTAATGGAGGAATTGAATGTGGAGAACCTGCAAATTAGTTGAAACGAGGTATTTTCTGCTAGCTGAGAATTTGATGGATAGAGAGAACTAGATTGCTGATCAAGGTAGAAATTGGAAAATAATATCTTCAGTTGAATGAGGGGTAGCTATAAATTAGGAGATATTTAGAACTAAAGACATTTATCTAAATAGGCAAATGAATTAATAGAGATAGCGAGCTTGATGGCAAAAGAGAAACTTCTACATTTGGATAAAGAGCAGATGATGCAAGCAACCAATTTCAAGAAAATGTGAGATTTCTCCAATTTGGGGAATGGGACATCTCTACAGATGCAGAACATGGAACAAGTTGACCAATGGCTTGAAATTGATATTTTGCTATGTGCAGAAAGCCAGCTGTGAACAATTTGAATCTTAAGGAGGAATGGACAGTGGAGAATTGGCAGATTAGTTGAAACTAACTCATTCCTGCTAACTGAGAATTTGATGGATAGCGAGAACTAGATTTGCTGATCAAGGTAGAAATTGGAAAATAATAGCTTAAGTTAAATGAGGGGTACCTATAAATTAGGAGATTTTAAGAACTAAAGACATTTATCTAGATAGGCAAATAAATTCATATAGATAGCGAGGTTGATGGAAATGGAGAAACTTGTACATTTGGATAAAGAGCAGATGCTGCAAGCAACAAATTTCAAGAAAATGTGAGATTTCACAAATATGGAGAATAGGACATATCTGCAGATGGAGAAAATGCAAGAAGTTGACCAATCGTTTGAAATTGATATTTTGCTAGGTACACAGAGTCAGCATTGCAGAATTTGAAGTTTATGGAGGAATTGAATGTGGAGAACCTGCAAATTATTTGCAACTAACTTTTTTCCGCTAACTGAGAATTTGATGGATAGAGAGAACTAGATTTGCTGATCAAGGTAGAAATTGGAAAATAATAGCTTCAGTTGAATGAGGTGTAGCTATAAATTAGGAGATTTTTAGAACTAAAGACATCAGGCAAAGAAAATAATAGAGATAGCGAGGATGATGGCAATAGAGAAACTTTTACATTTGGAAAAGGAGCAGATGCTGCAAGCAACAAATTTCAAGAAAATGTGAGATTTCACAAATATGGGGAATGGGACATATCCACAGATGGAGAAGATGGAAGAAATTGACCAATTGTTTGAAATTGATATTTAGCTAGGTACACAGAGCCAGCTTTGCGGAATTTGATGTTTCTGGAGGAATTGAATGTGGAGAACACGCAAAAAACTAGAAACTAACCAATTTCTGCTACTTGAGAATTTGATAGATAGGGAGAACTAGATTTGCTATACAATGTAGAATTGAGAAATAATTTCTTCTTTTGTATGAGGGGTAGTTGAAAATGAAATATTTTTAGAACTGAAGAAATTTAACTAGATAGGGAAAAGAAATTAATCGAGATAGCGACGTTGATGGTATTAGAGAAATTTGTACATTTGGCTAAGGAGCAGATGCTGAAAGCAACAAATTTCAAGAAAATGTGAGATTTCTAAAATATGTGGAATGGGACTTATCTGCAGATGGAGAAAATGCAACAAGTTAACCAATCGTTTGAAAATGATATTTTGCTAGGTACACAGAGTCGGCATTGCAGAGTTTGAAGTTAATGGAGGAATTGAATGTGGAGAACCTGCAAATTAGTTGAAACGAGCTATTTTCTGCTAGCTGAGAATTTGATGGATAGAGAGAACTAGATTTGCTGATCAAGGTAGAAATTGGAAAATAATAGCTTCAGTTGAATGAGGTGTAGCTATAAATTAGGAGATTTTTGGAACTAAAGACATCAGGCAAAGAAAATAATAGAGATATCGAGGATGATGGCAATAGAGAAACTTTTACATTTGGAAAAGGAGCAGATGCTGCAAGCAACAAATTTCAAGAAAATGTGAGATTTCACAAATATGGGGAATGGGACATATCCACAGATGGAGAAGATGGAAGACATTGACCAATTGTTTGAAATTGATATTTAGCTAGGTACACAGAGCCAGCTTTGCGGAATTTGATATTTCTGGAGGAATTGAATGTGGAGAACACGCAAAAAACTAGAAACTAACCAATTTCTGCTACTTGAGAATTTGATAGATAGGGAGAACTAGATTTGCTATTCAATGTAGGAATTGAGAAATAATTTCTTCTGTTGTATGAGGGGTAGTTGAAAATGAAATATTTTTGGAACTGAAGAAATTTAACTAGATAGGGAAAAGAAATTAATCGAGATAGCGACGTTGATGGTATTAGAGAAATTTGTACATTTGGCTAAGGAGCGGATGCTGCAAGCAACAAATTTCAAGAAAATGTGAGATTTCTAAAATATGGGGAACGGGACATATCTGCAGATGGAGAAAATGCAAGAAGTTGTCCAATCATTTGAAATTGATATTTTGCTAGGTACACAGAGTCGGCATTGCAGAGTTTGAAGTTAATGGAGGAATTGAATGTGGAGAACCTGCAAATTAGTTGAAACGAGGTATTTTCTGCTAGCTGAGAATTTGATGGATAGAGAGAACTAGATTTGCTGATCAAGGTAGAAATTGGAAAATAATATCTTCAGTTGAATGAGGGGTAGCTATAAATTAGGAGATATTTAGAACTAAAGACATTTATCTAGATAGGCAAAATAAATTAATACAGATAGCGAGGTTGATGGAAATGGAGAAACTTGTACATTTGGATAAGGAACAGATGCTGCGAGCAACAAATTTCAAGAAAATGTGAGATTACACAAATTTGGGGAATGGGACATATCTGCAGATGGAGAAATTGCAAGAAGTTGACCAATCGTTTGAAATTGTTACTTTGCTAGGTACACCGAGTCAGCATTGCAGAATTTGAAGTTTATGGAGGAATTGAATGTGGAGAACCTGCAAATTAGTTGCAACGAACTATTTTCTGCTAACTCAGAATTTGATGGATAGAGAGAACTAGATTTGCTGATCAAGGTGGAAATCGGAAAATACCAGCTGCGGATGAATGAGGTGCAGGTTGCAAATGAGATTTTTAGAACTAAGACATTTATCTAGATAGGCAAATGAATTAATAGAGATAGCGAGGTTGATGGCAAAAGAGAAACTTCTACATTTGGATAAAGAGCAGATGATGCAAGCAACAAATTTCAAGAAAATGTGAGATTTCTCAAATTTGGGGAATGGGACATCTCTACAGATGCAGAACATGGAACAAGTTGACCAATTGCTTGAAATTGATATTTTGCTATGTGCAGAAAGCCAGCTATGAACAATTTGAATCTTAAGGAGGAATGGACAGTGGAGAATTGGCAGATTAGTTGAAACTAACTCATTCCTGCTAACTGAGAATTTGATGGATAGCGAGAACTAGATTTGCTGATCAAGGTAGAAATTGGAAAATAATAGCTTAAGTTAAATGCGGGGTACCTATAAATTAGGAGATTTTAAGAACTAAAGACATTTATCTGGATAGGCAAATAAATTCATATAGATAGCGAGGTTGATGGAAATGGAGCAACTTGTACATTTGGATAAAAAGCAGATGCTGCAAGCAACAAATTTCAAGAAAATGTGAGATTTCACAAATATGGGGAATGGGACATATCCACAGATGGAGAAGATGGAAGAAGTTGACCAATTGTTTGAAATTGATATTTAGCTAGGTACACAGAGCCAGCTTTGCAGAATTTGATGTTTCTGGAGGAATTGAATGTGGAGAACACGCAAAAAACTAGAAACTAACTAATTTCTGCTACCTGAGATTTTGATGGATGGAGAGAAGTAGATTTGCTATAGAAGGTAGAAATTGACAAATATTGGCTTCAGTTGTATGAGGGGTAGTCGGAAATGAATTATTCTTCGAACTGACGAAATTTAACTAGATAGGCAAAAGAAATTAATAGAGTTAGCGACGTTGCTGGTATTAGAGAAATTTGTACATTTGGCTAAGGAGCAGATGCTGCAAGCAACAAATTTCAAGAAAATGTGAGATTTCTAAAATATGTGGAATGGGACTTATCTGCAGAAGGAGAAAATGGAACAAGTTAAACAATCGTTTGAAAATGATATTTTGCTAGGTACACAGAGTCGGCATTGCAGAGTTTGAAGTTAATGCAGGAATTGAATGTGGAGAACCTGCGAGTTAGTTGAAACGAGGTATTTTCTGCTAGCTGAGAATTTGATGGATAGAGAGAACTAGATTTGCTGATCAAGGTAGAAATTGGAAAATAATATCTTCAGTTGAATGAGGGGTAGCTATAAATTAGGAGATATTTAGAACTAAAGATATTTATCTAGATAGGCAAAATAAATTAATACAGATAGCGAGGTTGATGGAAATGGAGAAACTTGTACATTTGGATAAGGAACAGATGCTGCGAGCAACAAATTTCAAGAAAATGTGAGATTTCACAAATTTGGGGAATGGGACATATCTGCAGATGGAGAAAATGCAAGAAGTTGACCAATCGTTTGAAATTGATATTTTGCTAGGTGCACAGAGTCAGCATTGCAGAATTTGAAGTTTATGGAGGAATTGAATGTGGAGAACCTGCAAATTATTTGCAACTAACTTTTTTCCGCTAACTGAGAATTTGATGGATAGAGAGAACTAGATTTGCTGATCAAGGTAGAAATTGGAAAATAATAGCTTCAGTTGAATGAGGTTTAGCTATAAATTCGGAGATTTTTAGAACTAAAGACATCAGGCAAAGAAAATAATAGAGATAGCGAGGTTGATGGCAATAGAGAAACTTTTACATTTGGAAAAGGAGCAGATGCTGCAAGCAACAAATTTCAAGAAAATGTGAGATTTCACAAATATGGGGAATGGGACATATCCACAGATGGAGAAGATGGAAGAAATTGACCAATTGTTTGAAATTGATATTTAGCTAGGTACACAGAGCCAGCTTTGCAGAATTTGATGTTTCTGGAGGAATTGAATGTGGAGAACACGCAAAAAACTAGAAACTAACTAATTTCTGCTACTTGAGATTTTGATAGATAGGGAGAACTAGATTTGCTATTCAATGTAGGAATTGAGAAATAATTTCTTCTGTTGTATGAAGGGTATTTGAAAATGAAATATTTTTGGAACTGAAGAAATTTAACTAGATAGGGAAAAGAAATTAATCGAGATAGCGAAATTGATGGTATTAGAGAAATTTGTACATTTGGCTAAGGAGCGGATGCTGCAAGCAACAGATTTCAAGAAAATGTGAGATTTCTAAAATATGGGGAACGGGACATATCTGCAGATGGAGAAAATGCAAGAAGTTGACCAATCGTTTGAAATTGATATTTTGCTAGGTACACAGAGTCAGCATTGCAGAATTTGAAGTTTATGGAGGAATTGAATGTGGAGAACCTGCAAATTATTTGCAACTAACTTTTTTCCGCTAACAGAGAATTTGATGGATAGAGAGAACTAGATTTGCTGATCAAGGTAGAAATTGGAAAATAATAGCTTCAGTTGAATGAGGTGTAGCTATAAATTAGGAGATTTTTAGAACTAAAGACATCAGGCAAAGAAAATAATAGAGATAGCGAGGATGATGGCAATAGAGAAACTTTTACATTTGGAAAAGGAGCAGATGCTGCAAGCAACAAATTTCAAGAAAATGTGAGATTTCACAAATATGGGGAATGGGACATATCCACAGATGGAGAAGATGGAAGAAGTTGACCAATTGTTTGAAATTGATATTTAGCTAGGTACACAGAGCCAGCTTTGCAGAATTTGATGTTTCTGGAGGAATTGAATGTGGAGAACACGCAAAAAACTAGAAACTAACTAATTTCTGCTAACTGAGATTTTGATGGATGGAGAGAAGTAGATTTGCTTTAAAAGGTAGAAATTGACAAATAATTGCTTCAGTTGTATGAGGGCTAGTCGGAAATGAAGTCTTCTTCGAACTGACGAAATGTAACTAGATAGGCAAAAGAAATTAATAGAGTTAGCGACATTGCTGGTATTAGAGAAATTTGTACATTTGGCTAAGGAGCAGATGCTGCAAGCAACAAATTTCAAGAAAATGTGAGATTTCTAAAATATGTGGAATGGGACTTATCTGCAGATGGAGAAAATGCAACAAGTTAACCAATCATTTGAAAATGATATTTTGCTAGGTACACAGAGTCGGCATTGCAGAGTTTGAAGTTAATGGAGGAATTGAATGTGGAGAACCTGCAAATTAGTTGAAATGAGCTATTTTCTGCTAGCTGAGAATTTGATGGATAGAGAGAACTAGATTTGCTGATCAAGGTAGAAATTGGAAAATAATAGCTTCAGTTGAATGAGGTGTAGCTATAAGTTAGGAGATTTTTAGAACTAAAGACATCAGGCAAAGAAAATAATAGAGATAGCGAGGATGATGGCAATAGAGAAACTTTTACATTTGGAAAAGGAGCAGATGCTGCAAGCAACAAATTTCAAGAAAATGTGAGATTTCACAAATATGGGGAATGGGACATATCCACAGATGGAGAAGATGGAAGAAATTGACCAATTGTTTGAAATTGATATTTAGCTAGGTACACAGAGCCAGCTTTGCAGAATTTGATGTTTCTGGAGGAATTGAATGTGGAGAACATGCAAAAAACTAGAAACTAACTAATTTCTGCTACTTGAGATTTTGATAGATAGGGAGAACTAGATTTGCTATTCAATGTAGGAATTGAGAAATAATTTCTTCTGCTGTATGAGGGGTAGTTGAAAATGAAATATTTTTGGAACTGAAGTAATTTAACTAGATAGGGAAAAGAAATTAATCGAGATAGCGACGTTGATGGTATTAGAGAAATTTGTACATTTGGCTAAGGAGTGGATGCTGCAAGCAACAAATTTCAAGAAAATGTGAGATTTCTAAAATATGGGGAACGGGACATATCTGCAGATGGAGAAAATGCAAGAAGTTGTCCAAGCATTTGAAATTGATATTTTGCTAGGTACACAGAGTCGGCATTGCAGAGTTTGAAGTTAATGGAGGAATTGAATGTGGAGAACCTGCAAATTAGTTGAAACGAGGTATTTTCTGCTAACTGAGAATTTGATGGATAGAGAGAACTAGATTTGCTGATCAAGGTAGAAATTGGAAAATAATATCTTCAGTTGAATGAGGGGTAGCTATAAATTAGGAGATATTTAGAACTAAAGACATTTATCTAGATAGGCAAAATAAATTAATACAGATAGCGAGGTTGATGGAAATGGAGAAATTTGTACATTTGGCTAAGGAGCAGATGCTGCAAGCAACAAATTTCAAGAAAATGTGAGATTTCTAAAATATGGGGAACGGGACATATCTGCAGATGGAGAAAATGCAAGAAGTTGTCCAATCATTTGAAATTGATATTTTGCTAGGTACACAGAGTCGGCATTGCAGAGTTTGAAGTTAATGGAGGAATTGAATGTGGAGAACCTGCAAATTAGTTGAAACGAGGTATTTTCTGCTAACTGAGAATTTGATGGATAGAGAGAACTAGATTTGCTGATCAAGGTGGAAATCGGAAAATACCAGCTGCGGATGAATGAGGTGCGGTTGCAAATGAGATTTTTAGAACTAAAGACATTTATCTAGATAGGCAAATGAATTAATAGAGATAGCGAGGTTGATGGCAAAAGAGAAACTTCTACATTTGGATAAAGAGCAGATGATGCAAGCAACAAATTTCAAGAAAATGTGAGATTTCTCAAATTTGGGGAATGGGACATCTCTACAGATGCAGAACATGGAACAAGTTGACCAATTGCTTGAAATTGATATTTTGCTATGTGCAGAAAGCCAGCTATGAACAATTTGAATCTTAAGGAGGAATGGACAGTGGAGAATTGGCAGATTAGTTGAAACTAACTCATTCCTGCTAACTGAGAATTTGATGGATAGCGAGAACTAGATTTGCTGATCAAGGTAGAAATTGGAAAATAATAGCTTAAGTTAAATGAGGGGTACCTATAAATTAGGAGATTTTAAGAACTAAAGACATTTATCTAGATAGGCAAATAAATTCATATAGATAGCGAGGTTGATGGAAATGGAGCAACTTGTACATTTGGATAAAAAGCAGATGCTGCAAGCAACAAATTTCAAGAAAATGTGAGATTTCACAAATATGGGGAATGGGACATATCCACAGATGGAGAAGATGGAAGAAGTTGACCAATTGTTTGAAATTGATATTTAGCTAGGTACACAGAGCCAGCTTTGCAGAATTTGATGTTTCTGGAGGAATTGAATGTGGAGAACACGCAAAAAACTAGAAACTAACTAATTTCTGCTACCTGAGATTTTGATGGATGGAGAGAAGTAGATTTGCTATACAAGGTAGAAATTGACAAATATTGGCTTCAGTTGTATGAGGGGTAGTCGGAAATGAATTATTCTTCGAACTGACGAAATTTAACTAGATAGGCAAAAGAAATTAATAGAGTTAGCGACGTTGCTGGTATTAGAGAAATTTGTACATTTGGCTAAGGAGCAGATGCTGCAAGCAACAAATTTCAAGAAAATGTGAGATTTCTAAAATATGTGGAATGGGACTTATCTGCGGATGGAGAAAATGCAACAAGTTAACCAATCATTTGAAAATGATATTTTGCTAGGTACACAGAGTCGGCATTGCAGAGTTTGAAGTTAATGGAGGAATTGAATGTGGAGAACCTGCAAATTAGATGAAACGAGCTATTTTCTGCTAGCTGAGAATTTGATGGATAGAGAGAACTAGATTTGCTGATCAAGGTAGAAATTGGAAAATAATAGCTTCAGTTGAATGAGGTGTAGCTATAAATTAGGAGATTTTTAGAACTAAAGACATCAGGCAAAGAAAATAATAGAGATAGCGAGGTTGATGGCAATAGAGAAACTTTTACATTTGGAAAAGGAGCAGATGCTGCAAGCAACAAATTTCAAGAAAATGTGAGATTTCACAAATATGGGGAATGGGACATATCCACAGATGGAGAAGATGGAAGAAATTGACCAATTGTTTGAAATTGATATTTAGCTAGTTACACAGAGCCAGCTTTGCAGAATTTGATGTTTCTGGAGGAATTGAATGTGGAGAACATGCAAAAAACTAGAAACTAACTAATTTCTGCTACTTGAGATTTTGATAGATAGGGAGAACTAGATTTGCTATTCAATGTAGGAATTGAGAAATAATTTCTTCTGCTGTATGAGGGGTAGTTGAAAATGAAATATTTTTGGAACTGAAGAAATTTAACTAGATAGGGAAAAGAAATTAATCGAGATAGCGACGTTGATGGTATTAGAGAAATTTGTACATTTGGCTAAGGAGTGGATGCTGCAAGCAACAAATTTCAAGAAAATGTGAGATTTCGAAAATATGGGGAACGGGACATATCTGCAGATGGAGAAAATGCAAGAAGTTGTCCAATCATTTGAAATTGATATTTTGCTAGGTACACAGAGTCGGCATTGCAGAGTTTGAAGTTAATGGAGGAATTGAATGTGGAGAACCTGCAAATTAGTTGAAACGAGGTATTTTCTGCTAACTGAGAATTTGATGGATAGAGAGAACTAGATTTGCTGATCAAGGTAGAAATTGGAAAATAATATCTTCAGTTGAATGAGGGGTAGCTATAAATTAGGAGATATTTAGAACTAAAGACATTTATCTAGATAGGCAAAATAAATTAATACAGATAGCGAGGTTGATGGAAATGGAGAAACTTGTACATTTGGATAAGGAACAGATGCTGCGAGCAACAAATTTCAAGAAAATGTGAGATTTCACAAATTTGGGGAATGGGACATATATGCAGATGGAGAAAATGCAAGAAGTTGACCAATCGTTTGAAATTGATATTTTGCTAGGTACACCGAGTCAGCATTGCAGAATTTGAAGTTTATGGAGGAATTGAATGTGGAGAACCTGCAAATTAGTTGAAACGAACTATTTTCTGCTAACTCAGAATTTGATGGATAGAGAGAACCAGATTTGCTGATCAAGGTGGAAATCGGAAAATACCAGCTGCGGATGAATGAGGTGCGGTTGCAAATGAGATTTTTAGAACTAAAGACATTTATCTAGATAGGCAAACAATTAATAGAGATAGCGAGGTTGATGGCAAAAGAGAAACTTCTACATTTGGATAAAGAGCAGATGATGCAAGCAACAAATTTCAAGAAAATGTGAGATTTCTCAAATTTGGGGAATGGGACATCTCTACAGATGCAGAACATGGAACAAGTTGACCAATTGCTTGAAATTGATATTTTGCTATGTGCAGAAAGCCAGCTATGAACAATTTGAATCTTAAGGAGGAATGGACAGTGGAGAATTGGCAGAT